>NW_024412416.1:27498950-27516671 GCF_014898765.1 Herpailurus yagouaroundi | reverse complement strand
TCTTCCTCCTCCTCCCTCTCCTTCTTTCTCTCCTTCTTCTCCTCCTCCTCCCTCTCCTTCTTATTCTCCTCCTCCCTCTCCCTCTTTCTCCTCCTCTTTCTCCTCCTTCTATTCCCTCTTGTCCTTCTCCTTCTTCTTCTGTAAGCTTGACTTGCTCCCAGTGTGGAGCTTGAACTCACAGTGTGGAGCTTGAACTCACAACCCTGAGATCAGAAGTTGTATGCTCTATGGAATGAGTTAGCCAGATGCCCCTTCTTTTTCTAGTATCTTGAGGTGTAAAGTTAGATTGTTTATTTGAAATCTTTCTTTTTCTTAATGTATGGCAATTATTACTATGAAACTCCCTCTTAGAATTGCTTTTGTTGTATCCCATAAGTTTTGGTATATTCTATTTCCATTTCCATTGGTCTTAAGGTTTTTTAAAATTTCTCTTTTGATTTCTTCTTTGACCCATTGGTTGTTTCATAGGATGTTGTTTAATCTCCATGTCTTTGTGATTTTTCTAGCTTTATTTTGTAACTGATTTCTAGTTTCACATCATTGTAGTCAGAAGAGATGTTTGATGTGGTTTCAGTCTTCTTAAAGTCATTAAGATTTGTTTTGTGGAATAATATGTGATCTATCCCACAGAATGTTCCATGTGTGCTTTAGAAGAATGTATACTCTGTTGCATTTGAATGGAATATTCTGTATATCTCTTAAGTTAATCTTAAGGTGTAACATGTCCTTTAAGGCCAGTGTTTCCTTGTTAATTTTCTGTCTGGGTAATCTATCCATTGATGAAAGTGGGACATTCAAGTGCCCTACTGTTATTTTATTATGGTCTATTCCTCCCTTTAAGTCATTTAATATTTGCTTTATATGCTTAGGTGCTTCTGTGTTGGGTCCTCTGACTGACTAATTTCGCTTAGCATAATACTCTCTAGTTCCATCCACATAGTTGCAAATGGCAAGATTTCATTCTTTTTTTGATTGTTGAGAAATACTCCATTGTATATATATACCACATCTTGTTAGATTGATACCTTTATCATTATATAATTCCCTTCTTTGTATCTTATTATATTCTTTGTCTTAAAGTCTACTTTGTTATGATATGAGCATAGCTACTCCAGCTTTCTTGTGGTTTTCATTTGCACCAAACATCTTTTTCCGTCTCTCCACTTTCATTTTATGTGTGTTCTTACATCTGAGGTGAGTCTCTTATAGGCAGAATATATATAGGTCTTATTTTTTGGTCCATTCAGCTACTCTGCCTTTTGATTGGAGCATTTAGTTCATTTACATATTTTAATGTTTATTTATTTATTTTGAGAGAGAGAGAGAGAGAGAGAGAGCAGGGGAGGGGCAGAGAGAGAGAAAGAGGGAGACAGAGAATTTCAAGCAGGTTCTGCACTATTAGTGCAGAGCCTGACGTGGGGCTTGAACTCATGAACTACAAGATCATGACCTGAACTGAAATCAAGAATCAGATGCTTAACCAACTGTGTCACCCAGGCACTGCTAGTTTATTTACATTTAAAATAATTATTATTTTAACATTATTATTGATAGGGATATACTTATTGCCAATTTCTACTTGATTTCTGGTTGTTTTGTAATTACTTTCTTCCTTTCTTTTTCTATTGCTGTTTTATTTTGTGATTTGATTATTTTCCTTAGTGATATGTTTAGGTTCCTTTCTCTTTATCTTTTGTATATCTGCTATAGCTTTTTTTTCTTTTTTCTTTTTTTGCTTTGTAGCCACCATGAAGCTTACATAAAACAACCTATATTTGCAACAGTCTATTTTAAGTTGGTAACAACTTAAGTTCAAATGCATTCTAAAGCTCTACACTTTTAGTCCACCCAGCCATGCTTTATGTTTTGGATGTCACAATTTACATCTTTTTAAAATGTACATCCATTAAGAGACTATTGTAGCTACAATTATTTTTACTACTTTGTCTTCTAACCTTCATACTAGCTTTATAAGTGGTTACCCCACCACCTTTACCTTATATTATTCTGAATTTTACTATATACTTACCTTTACCAGTGAGATTTATACTTTTCTATGTTTTCCTGATACAGATTAATAGCATTTCATTATAGCTTTCATTACAGCATAAAGAAGTCACATTTCTTTATGGCTGGCCCAGTGATGAACTTCTTTAGCTTGTGTTTACCTGGGAAATGTTATCTCCTTCAATTATGAAAGGCAGCTTTGCTGGGTTGAGTATTCTTCATTGGAAGTTTCTTTCTTTTAGCGTTTTTGTGACACTGCCTTCTGGCCTGCAAAGTTTCTGCTGAAAAATATGCTTATAGTCTTATGGTGGTTTTATTGTATGGAACAAGTTGTTTTTCCTTTGATGCTTTTAAGATTGTGTCCTTGTCTTTAACTTTTGACACTTTATAATGTTTCTTGGTGTGGTTCTCTTTGGGTTCATCTTATCTGGTACTTTCTGGGCTTTCTGGATCTTCATGTCTGTTTCCTTCCCCAGGCAAGGAAGTTTCAGCCATTATTTCTTCAAATAAGTTTTATGCCTTCTCTCCTCTTTCTGGGTGCCTTATAATGTTAATGGTGGTCTGCATGATGTTTTCTCATAAGTTTCTTAAGCTATCTTGATTTTTTTTTCATTCTTTTTTCCTTACCATTCTGATTGGGTGAGTTCCACTGCCCTGTTTTAAGGTTTACTGATCCTTTCTTCTGCTCCATCTAGTCTGCTGTTGGACCTTCTACTTTATTGTTCAGTGCAGTTGGTTTATTCTTCAGCTTTACTTCTATTTAATACTCTCATATTTTCTATCTCTTTATTGAAATTCTCATCTTGTTCATCCATTCTTCTCTCAAGCTCAGTCAGCATCTTTATGATTCATTATTTTGAACACTTTATCAGGTTAATTTACCTCCATTTCAGTAAGTTTGAAAAGTCAATTTTTATAAGCCTCAAAATCATATGGAATGTGTTTTATCATAGGTTTGTTAAAAAGAGCTTCTCTGAATTCCTTATTCTGGATTCTTCATCTCTGAGGAAGGGCAACAAAGATCACTGTGTGTTTTCCAGTTAGTACTGGTTACCTCTTTCCATGCTTAAGAATAACCCCTGCTAACACTTTGATTCTGGTGCTCCAGCTCTTCTGTGCATTTATCATATATGAAGTGTTTTCAGGGTGTTAAGTAGGACTATTCTTACTTCTCTAAATTCTCCCTTGATCTTAGAACTTAGCTAAGTCAGGAACAAGGACCCCACTTTTTGAAGGGGGTACTATAGCTATCTGCATAGGACTTACCATGTCAAGGACAACACCAGCAACAACCTTGGCCAGTCAGGCATGTGGAAGAAAGGCTGGGCACACACCCATGATAGGTAGTCCATGAATGAGGCTCCCTTGGAAGAGAGGTGAAAGGCTGGCATGGTAGGGACAAGGGCTCTCCTGGGGTTTGCATACCCTCCTCCCTGACACACATGCATATGGACCTGCTCCCTGCTGCTACTAGTATAGACCCCATTGAGATATCTTTTGAGAAAAGTTCACCTGTGTCCTCCAAGATTTGGAGGAACTCAGAGACTGGGGCATTTGTTTTGTCTAGAAAAGTCTAGTATGCTTCCTGAGCTATGCAGCATGATAGTGGATTAAATAAACAGGTTTTAAAACAGTTGAGGTGGCCTGCATCCCTGAGTTTGCTTGCAACAATTGTCTCAGAGCAAGTGGGTGCCAGGGTAGCCCTTAGCTTGGAGCTGTGTGCTGGGGACTCTGCCCTCAGCAGATAGAGGTGGTGCAGAGCTTACTCTCAGTGCAGGTTTGATAAGACATCTTTGGAGGTCAACTTGGGGGAATATCTCCTTCCCCAAGGAACTATAGGAGTGAGAATCTCAGTTGCTCTCATGTAACCTGAACATGTCTCTCAGGTGATAAATGTCCATCAGCCTGCTCCTGGGCCCACCCTGCTCTGGGGAGAGAGTAGCCCACACAAGATGGTAAGGACTAGTCATATAAAGGCACAGTGATGATTACTTTGGAATGCATAATTGGAGAAGATATAGGCTATATAGTTTCCTTAATTCAATAAGTCCTATGTTGCCTTTGAGGGTTAGGAAGCAGAGGAAAATTTATTAATATTGTCATTTAGCACAGTGCAGAAAAGTCTCAATAACTATCACAGGGAGGGTGTAATGGAGGGAGAAGAAAGGAGAGTGAGAAGATAGAAGGGAGGGAACGGAGGAGCAATGTGTAGATTGGGCTACAAGAAAAGGGCAGATGATGAAAACACCATTAAAACTTCAATGCAACTGCCTAAATAAGCAGAAATATGGGCCAAAACCATAGTTATAGAAGATAAAGTTTTTAAATGGAAAATGATATAAAATATTTATAGAAATAGAAATTTAGGATTTCAGGGGCACCTGGGTGGCTCAATCGGTTAAGCACCCAACTTCAGCTCAGGTCATGATCTCATGGTGGATGAGTTCAAGCCCTGTCTTGGGCTCTGTGCTGGCAGCCCAGATCCTGGAACCTGCTTCAGATTCTGTGTCTCCCTCTCTCTCTGCCTCTCCCCCACTCGTGCTCTGTCTCTCCCTGTCTCAAAATATAAATAAACAGTAAACAATTTTTAAAAAATTAAGATTTCATAATAGATTACAAAGGCTAGGGAGAAAATATAACTTCAAAAGTTAAAATTAAATACTGGAACAAGAGTCATGCCCAAGCAGAAAAACAAGGAGATATCCCTGGTTCAAGATAGGCCTGAGGGCTTTGGTGCTAGACATTGTTACAGACTGACATAACACCCATTGTTATTTTCTGCTGCTGGCCACTGGCTCATATATTGAAGCTTTAACCTTAGAACGTGACTATATTTGGATATAAGATCTTTAAAGTAGCAATGAAGTTAACATGAGGTCATTAAAGTGGACCATAATCTACTATGAATTGCATCCTTCTAAAAAGAGGAGATTAGAATACAGAACATACACAGAGATGGCTATGTGAGGACACAGGGAGAAGAAGGCAAGGAGGGAGAAGAAACCAATTTTGTCAACACCTTGACTTCCAGCCTCTAGAACTGTGAGAGGATAATTTTCTGGTGTTTATGCTATCCAGTTTGGTACTATGTTTTGGAAGCCCTAGCAAATTAATATAGACATACTGACTTCAAAGGACCATCCAGAGGTGATGCCAGACAGTGTGTGGATGGAGCCTATCACTGTGGGCCATAATGGAATCCACCTTCAGGAGGTAGATTAAAACCGTATGAGAAACAATATAGGTTTCTAAGGGATGAAGAACAGAAAAAAAAGAAAGTTTAAAGGTAGCTATTGAAAAAATCTATTTTAATAAATTTAAATTTATTATTAATATATTATATATAGTTTAGTATTTTAATAGATGATGACATATATTTTAGTGGAGAAATCAATGACATAGAGAAGTCATCCAAGAACTGGGGCAACTAGGACAGCAGAGCCCCTGAAATTATAAGAAAGGAGAGAATGTAATAAAAGGAGAGCTTCAACAAAGGAACTGTGGGAGGTGAAGAAGAGAAAAGGTCCTGACTGTGAGACTTTCAGGCCACTTTCAAGCTGACATATTGCATATGTGGAGGGAATTAACCCTGCCTGTGGTGAACCAAAGAGCAAGTGCAGGTCAGCTTCCATGTTAGCATAAGGTCAAGGTATCGATTCCTGGATACAGAAATTGATACCATTAAGAATACCTTGACCTTATTAATTATAAAGCTCAGTTCCTTATTAATAAATGCAAAGGAAAAACAAACATATATAAGTGGCATAGAAAGATCCTGAACTTACTTTCTCCCATAGACACAACAAACCTCCAACTACATTTGGAAGAATTCCCTCTGAAGGGCACCTAGAAACAACAAGGGACAGCACTGAAGCATGTAGAAGAGGCAGAAATCTGGTCTTACTAAGGAGCACTCCATGGTCAGGAAAGATCTCAAAAGTATGAATTTCTTTCCCAAGGAGCAAGATATGAGCTACACATCAGGCACCCCATCCCTTAGATCCTGCATAGGAGAGATGAGTCCCCAAAATACCTGTCTTTGAAAACCAACAGAGAGTACATCCAGAAAAACTACAGAGCTGTGGGGAAAGGAAAACCCAGCCTTAAAGGGCTCACATGCAAACACACTTGACCCAGAAACCAGCATAAAGACACCAGATGGAAACGTGCATAGACCATAGGTGAAGGGGACCTACTTATTGGAGCACCTGCCAGAGAGGCAGGAAGCAGCTTGGCCTCACCCCAGGGACTATGACACTGACAGCAGACACTTTTTCCTAATGTGTTCTGCTATGCTGATCTCAGCACTAGAGGGATCCATATTGGAGTCATGCCTATAGACTGCTCATGTCAAGAGACAGAACCCGTGGGAGCCCCACACAACACTGTACCTCAGTAGGGCCTCATAGCTTACAGGAAGATAAATCCACCCACCAACATGCCCACTACATGTGCTCCTGAGCCTTACAACCAACTGTGCCAGGGACCAGCCCTGCCCACTAGTATACCTGCAACAGTCATGGACTATCATTCATATTATAGGGATCTAAGATAGAGAAGAGAGAGTGAAAGGGACAGAAAAACTTATTTGAAGAAATAATAGCTGAAAACTTACCTAACATGGGGAAGGAAAGAGTCAGCCATATCAAGGAAGCACAGAGTCACGAACAAGATGTACCCAAAGAAATCCAAACACACTATAATTAAAATTGCAAAAATTAAACATAAAGAAAGAATGTTAAAAGCAGCAAGAGAAAAACAATTAGTTACATATAAAGGAACCACCTTAAGACGGTGAGCTAATTTTTCAGAAAGTTTTACAGGCGAAAAGGGAATGACATGATATTTTCTAAGTGCTGAAAGGAAAAAAAAAACTTACAAGCAGGAATACTCTACCCATTCAGAGTTGTAGGGGAGATAAAGAGTTTCCCAGATAATCAAAAATGAAAGGAGTTCACCACCACTAACCTAGATTTACAAGAAATATTGAGGGGATTTCTTTAAGCAGAAAAAGAAAGGGCATAAATAGAAATAAGAAAATGTATGATTTTGTGCTGTACTGTTAAAGGCAAACATATACTAGAGGTAGTGAATTAAACAATTATACAACCAGGGGCATCTGGATGGCTCAGTTGGCTAAGTATCTGACTCTTGGTTTTAGTTCAGGTCATGATCTCATTGTTCATGAGTTCAAGCCTCACGTCAGGCTCTGCACTGACAGTGTGGAACCTGCTTGGGATTCTCTCTCTCCCTCTCCCTCCTTCTCCCCCACTTTTTCTCTCTCTCTCTCAAAATAAACAAATACACTTTTAAAAACACTTATAAAACTAGTATTTTGTTAAAAGAAAAAAGTAGTAAAATCAACTACATCTATGATAATTGATTAAGGAATACACAAATTTAAAAAAATGTAAAATATGACATAAAAACAAAATGTGGGGGGAAGTAAAACTATGGTACTTTTAGAATTCATTTGAACTTAAATAATCACCAACTAAAAATATACTGCCAAATACATAAGTTATTATATATGAAGCTCATGATAACCACAAAGCTAACACGTATAATAGATACCCAAAAAATAAACAGAAAAGAATACAAATTTAACACTGAAGAAAGTCATCATATCATAGGGAGGAGAGAGAGAAAGAAGAATGGAGCATAGAAGAGAGCCACAAAAGCCACCAGAAAACAATTAACAAAATGGCAAAAAGTGCATAACTATCAATAATTATTTTAAATGTAAGTGGACTAAATTCTCCAATCAAAATACATAGGATTTCTGAATGGATTAAAAAAAAAAAGACCCATATATATGCCACCTACAAAAGACTCACCTCAGAAATAAGACAAACACAGTCTGAAAGTGAGGGGATAGAAACAGATATTCCATGCAAGTATAAATGAAAAGAAAGCTGAGGTAGCAATACTTATATCAGACAAAATAGACTTTAAAACAAAGGCTGCAACAGGAGACAAAGAAGGGCATTACATAATGATAAGTGGTTCAATCCAACTAGAAGATGGAACACTTGTAAATACTTATGCACCCAAAATAGGATCAAACTTAAAATATAAAGCAAATATTAATAGACACAAAAGGAGAATTTGATAGGGATATAATACTAATAGGGGCCTTTAGTACTCCATTTACATAAATGGATAAATCATCAAAACAGAAAACTAATAAGAAATCAGTTGCTTTGAATGACATATTAGATGGGCCCGATGGAGTTAATACATATATAGAGAACATTCCATCCAAAAAATAGCAGAATACAAGTTCTTTGCAAGTGCACGTGGAACATTTTCCAGGATGTATCAAGTGTTAGGCCACAACACAAGTATTGATAAATTTAAGAAAAATAAAATAATATTATTAAGCAACTTTTCTATGAAACTAGAAATCAATTATAAGAAGAAAAGTGAAAAAACACAAACAGGTAGACTATAGCGACATGCTACTAAAGCACCAATGGGTCAATGAAGAAATAAAAGTGGAACTCAAATAATACCTAGAGACAAATGAAAATGAAAACACAATATTCCAAAGTCGTAGGGATGCAGTAAAAGCAGTTCTATGAGGGAAATTTATAATGATATGTCTACATCAAGACATAAGAAAAACACCAAATAAATAATCTAACTTTCCACCTATAGGAACTAGAAAAAGAACAAAGAAAGCCCCAAATTAGTAGAAGACAGGAAATAATAAAGATCAGAGCAGAAATAAATGAAATAGAGAATTAAAAACCAGTAGAAAAGATCAATGAAACTAAGAGCTGGTTCTTTGAAAAGAACCATTTTCTTTGAAAAATTATAAACCTTTATTTAGCTGGACTCATCAAGAAAAGAGAGACCAAAGTGGTAAATTCAGAAATAAAAGAGAAGTTACAATTTCTACCACCTAAATACAAGAGATTATAAGAGACTACTATGAAATAGAATACATCAACAAATTGCACAACCTAGAAGACATAGACAGATTCCTAGAAACATATAGCCTTCCTGTGATTTCTTTGAATCATAAAGACATAGAAAATCTGAAAAGATTACTTGTAATGAAATTGAATCAATAATAAAACTCTCAACAAAAGTCTAGGATCAGTTGGCTTCACAGGCAAATTATACCAAACATTTAAAGAGTTCATACATCCTTTTCCAACGATTTCAAAAAATTGGAAGGGAAGGAATTCTTCTAGACTCATTCTATGAGATAAAAATTACCCTGATACCTAAACCAGACAAAGATGCTACCAAAAAAATTACTGACCAATATCCCTGATGAAATCCTCAACAAAATGTGAGATTAAAAGAATCATTCACAATGGTCAAGTGGAATTTATTCTAAGGATGCAAAGATGGTTCAGTATCCACAAATCAACATGACACACCATAGTAACAAAATGAGGGATAAACAAAATGAAGGATAAAAATCATATAATCATCTCAATAGATGCAGAAAAAGCATGTGACCAAATTCAACATACATTTATAATAAAAACTATCAACCAAGTGGTTGTATAGGGAATGTATCTCAACATAATAAAGGCCATATATGACAAACTGACAGCTAACATGTTGAATGGAGAAGGGCTTAAAACTTTTCCTCTAAGATCACAAACACGATAAGGATGCCCACTCTTCAGCATCTTTATTCAACATCACACTGGAAGTTCTTGCCACAGTAACTAGGCAAGGAAAATAAAGGCATACAACTTGGTAAGGAAGAAGTAAAACTGTTACTATTTGAAGATAACATGATGTTATGTGTAAAAAATCCTACAGTTTCTACCAAAGAAGTTTTAGAACTAGAAAATAAATCAATAAATTTGTAGGATACAAAATCAATACACAGAAATCTGTTGTATTTCTATATACTAATAATGCACTGTCAGAAAGAGAAATTAAGAGACCAATTCCATTAATAATTGCATCAAAAAATAAAATATCTTGGAATAAAATTAACCAAGTAGGTAAGATACCTGTACTTTGAAAAGTATAAGACATTGATGAAAGAAATTGAACATGACACAAATAAATGGAAAGATATACTGTGGTCATGGATTAGAAGAACTAATATTGTTAAAAATGTCCGTCCTACCCAAAGAGATCTATAGATTCAGTAGATCTATCAAAATACCAATGGCATTTCTCACAATATTAGATAAAATAACCCCCTAGACAAGGTAATTGTGGAGGAGGGAGCGATTGGAGGTGGGGGAGTTGGCTTGGCATGCACTCCACACCTTGGGAATATTATTGCATGTGGAATGGCTGCTTTTGGAAGAACAAGATATTTTGGATATTTCCCATGCTGCACATGTCACAGATCTATTGCATTCTTTTTTTTTTAAATTTATTTATTTATATTCAAGTTAGTTAACATACCGTGTAGTATTGGTTTCAGGAGTAGAACCCAGCGATTCATCATTTACATATAACTGCATTCTTTTTAATGGCTGAAACAGTATTCTGTAGTATGAAGACATCATACTTTAACCAGTCTAAGAATCCATGGACATTTAGGATGCTTCCAGTATCTTGTGTACTTTTTAAAAAAAGACTATTGCCCAGAAGAAAAGATATATGGCTTTCACAAGCCAACGATGTACCAAAGTAGAGAGAGGACTGCAGTATTTGCAGAACTAAGTCCTCTAGTTCTTCATTCACTGACAGTAAATGCTATGAAAAGGACTTCCAGCATTGTTTTGGGTTACATGAGCCTCCTTCAGGACACATCTGTAATGCCTTTGTCTTGCTTGTGAAAAGATGGAAGAAATTTCCAGCAGGAACAAAACCAACCAAACAAACAAACAAACCTGGAATCCTAGTAGATGCAAGGGCAGGACCCAATCTAAACACAACATTGAAACCAAAGAAAGTGAAAACTCTATCTGGAAAAGAATAAAAAGCACCCAGGTCAGTAAACCACAGAGGGAATTTAAACGTTACAATTCTGATGCTCACAGTACCACCTCAAGTGCCTTCCCAGCTCACTCTCCTTGTTATAGTAACCAGTCAGGTGATAGCTCAGATACAGAGATGGCATCTGGCTTTAACAGATGCCAGTTTTTTTTTTCTTTTTTAGACCTCACTTACTGGAAAAGACAGAAAATATGTTGTGGGGTTATCCATAAAGGCCGTTTTGGGCAAGTCCTCATTGACACACATCTATTCAAGTCTTGCTGCAGCAATAAGAAAGCAGCTCCTGATAAGCTGGAGGAGCAGAGGCCAGAGCCTTTGCCCATCTCCATTCAGGAGTGGTTATTGGGGTTTAGGTATAAGGGGAACAAAAGAGGATTTAAATTTTGGAAAGAAAAGAAAGCAACAAAACCCTCTTCTTTTTAACTTGGATAACTGCTATTCTGCCAAAAGACAATTTCTAGAATAGTTTTGGATGGGTTGTTATTTGTCCTCCAGTTCCACAAAATCTGAAGCCAGTGTCTAGCTTACTAAAAGAAAAAAAAAGTGTACATAATATTTAAGATGCCGAGTATTTCATAGGAAAGATTAATGTTGCTGTAAAGTGCAATTTAAGTCTTTTTTTTTAAATCCCCTTCTAATGAATGAAACAAGGGGAATATCAAGGGACAGAGATGGGATTTGTTGTATGATAAATGTATGTAGTTTTAGTTTTTCTATATTGAGAAGCAGTGGTTGGGGCATTTTAAGATGGCTGGCTATACTTGTTTTCCTTCATGACAATAAATTTGTCATAAATCAGTAACATGGACTTGCCCCTAGAGGTAGTTGTTAATAATTTTGAAATAACAAGGTCTTACCAAGGTTCTGATGATTCAAACCTGTACTACTGAATATTAAGCAGAACAGACTAAGCTCTCCAGTGCAAATACCTTGAAGAAGTAATTTCTAAATATACAGAGAGGTAACTTTACTATATATGTTGCATCCTGTGTCACCACACTCCATATTGATATTTGATAAAGATTTTAATCCATATTGAAACTTCTAAAGAAGAATCAAAGCTCCTCTGGGGAAATTTCAAGTTTTAGGATGAGCAATCCTAAATGAATACTACCAAAGCATTAACACATGGTACAGATCACATTCTATTAAAAATGTTAAATTATCTGAAAAAATGTGCAAATTGTCAGGCTGGCACACAGAAAAATGTTAATGTTTCTTGGGGTACATTTCTTAGAAGGCTTGCCTAGTATGTAAATAATTGACTTTCGTTTGTGCTACATGACTTCATTGAAAATCTGCATGATTCAGTTTTAGTTCTGGATTACTTCAGTTGACCTTTGTGAAGGTTTTATCTGTGTAGAGTGGTTGTTTGACTTGTTTTAACCTATTAGGGTTTGGGGTATTTTTCACTCTATATTAAAGTAAAATTCTACTGAAAGAAAAAAAAAGAAAAAAAGCCCTAAAATTTGAATGGAACCACAAAAGACCCCAAATATCCAAAGCAATTTTGAGAAAGAACAAAGCTGAAGGTATCACACTCCTGGATTTTAAACTATAATACAAAGCTATAGTACTCAAAATGGTGTTGTACTGGCACAAAAACAGACACATAGATATATGGAACAGAATAGATAGCCCAGAAATAAAACAACATTTATATGGTGAGTTAACGTAAAACAAAGAAGGCAAAAATATAAAATGGGGGAAAGACAATGTTTTCAATAAATTGTGCATGGAAAACTGGACAACTACATACAAAATAATGAAACCCTTTCTTATACCATTTACTAAAAAAAACTTCAAAATTAATTAAAGACTTAAATGTAAGACCTGAAGCCACAAAACTTCTAGAAGAAAACATAGTAAGATTTTGGACATCAATCTCAACAATATTTTTTGGATTTGTCTTCTCAACCAAGGAAAAATAAATAAATATGACTAAACCAAACTAAAAGCTTTTGCACAGTGAAAAAAACCATCAACAAAATGAAAAGTCAATCTAGGGAATGTGAGAAGATATTCACAAATGATTTATCCAATAAGGTGTTAACATCCAAAATATGTAAAGAATTCATACAACTCAACATAAAACAATCTGATTAAAAAAATTGCTGAGGACCTGAAAAGACATTTTTTCAGTGAAGACATAAAGATGGCTAACAGACAAATTAAAAGATGCTTAACATCACTAATTATCAGGGAAATGCAAATCAAAACCAAAGTGAGATATCAGTTCACACCTGTCAGGATGGTATCAAAAAAGCAAGAAACAGTGTCAGTGAGGATGTGCACTGTTGGTGGGAATGTAATTTGTTGCAGCTACTGTGGAAAAGTATGAAGTATGTTTCAATCACTGGGGAAAAGTATGAAGTTTCCTCCAAAAATTATGAATAGAACTACCATATAATCTAGCAATTCCACTTCTGGCTATTTATCTGAACTCAATGAAAACATTAATTCAAAAAGACCTATGCATGCTTATATTCATCACAGCATTATTTAAAATAGTCAAGATATAGAAGCAGCCTAAATGTCTGTTGATAGATGAATGGATAAAGAAGATGTGAGATATGATTATTATATTATTTATATATTATTATATATCATATCAATATTATATTAAATATTCTATATATAAAATATTCCATGGAGTATTACTCAGCCATTAAAAAGAATGAAATATTGCCATTTGCACCAACATGGATGGACCTAGAGGTCATTATGTTAAGTGAAGTAAGTCAGACAAAGACAAAAACTATATTATTTCACTTATATGTGGAATATAAAAAGGAAACAAAGCACAGACTCATGGATATAGAGAACAAATGGATGGTTGCCAGAGCGGAGGGGCATGGGGGGATGAATAAACTAGGTGAAGTGAATTAAGATGCATAATCTCCTACTTATAAAATAAATTAAGACACTAGAATATAATGTATAGCATTGGGAATTATAGCAACTTTGTATAGTGAACAGATGGTAACTAGACTTATTGTGGTGACCATTGTGTAATGTATATGAATATCAAATGACAACCTACAATGTTTATTGAAAACAAGCTCTTGGGGGACTTTGCTTAGATAAATGTGATTAAATTAAAAAGTAAGGAAACGGTAGCAACAATCAAAACATAATTGAAGAAAATATACCTGGATATTAAAACACACACACACACACACACACACACACACACACACACACACAGAAACTGATTTTGGAATGTACATCAAAATATGCTCACGATGTCTCAGATAAAATTAACTATGACACAGCCTGTCAGTAATTTTAATAACCAGGATAAAGAAAGATAACACTTTGGAGCACCTGCGTGGCTCAATCAGTTAAGCATCTGACTCTTGATTTTGGCTCAGGTCATGATCTTATGATTGAGCCCTGTGTAGGGCTTTGTGAACAGCATGGAGCCTGCTTAAAATTTTCTCTCTGTCTCTCCCTCTGACCTTCCCCAACACGCACACACACGTTCTCTCTCTCTCTCTCAGAAAAAAAAGAAAGATAATATTTCTACAAGAACACAAGAAACTTATGCACAAAAATAGAAACAAAATTAAGAGACCTCCAACTCCTATTACTAAATGCCCAATAACAAAGTTTGGATATGAAATGGCTATGATCCAAGGGTTTTAATCTCAAGTCCAATCAAGTTCCATCTATCCACTGAAGTTACAGAAACCTTTCTGTGTCTCTGTTCCTAACCATCTGTGTGATCTTGGGTAGTTACTTAACCTCTCTGTGCCTTAGTCTTGTTATCTTTACAAGTAGAGAATAGTACTACCTACCTCAGTATTTTGTGAGAATTAGCTGAGCTAATGCATATAAATCTTGATGCCTGATATGTTATCACTCATGGATATCATCTGCTGTTATAATTGTCAGATTGTCCTCCTCCTTTTCATCATCATCAGTGTATTAGGTGAGTCACAATTCAGGAACAACACCACTGCTAACATTTCCTGAAAGTGATTATTGAAATATGTATTCCATAAAGAAGCACTTAAGTTATGAAATTTGTGGTAAGAAAGTGATTAATAATAAATATTAAGATAAATTAAACACACACTTATAGAAATAAGATAATTAATGTTTATAAATAGACTATTAAATCAAACTGAATTACATAACTAAAATGTATCTAAACAGAAAATATACATTATAAGTAGTAAGAATTTAAGAAATATAACTTTAATATATAATCCCATATTGAATTAATGAAGACAACAGAATGTGTTGAGGTGTTATTGAAAGATTTTAAAACTTTCTATTTTCTTTGTCTTGCATAGGAGGGTCAAAGGATAGTGGTTAATTTATCTTTTTTATTTAAGGTATATGGACTTATCTTTATATTATTAAACACTTAAATGTAATTATGAGTGGAATTTAATTTTTAACTTTTTTTAAAGTTTACTTTGAGAGAGAGAGAGGGAGAGAGAATGAGTGGTGGAGGGGCAGGAAGAGAGGGAGAGAGAGAGAATCTTGAGCAGGCTCCAGACAACATGGAACCCCAGGCAGAGCTTGATCTCACCACGAAATGTGAGATCATGACTGGAGCTGAAATCAAGAGTCAGCTTAACTGACTGAGCCACCCAGGCACCCTGGAATTTAATTTTTAAATCAGTATATTGCTAAAGAAAAATCAACAAAATTTATATAGAGAACAGTATAATAAAAAAAGAAAGGAAACACAAATTTAAAAACATGAAACATAAACCAACATTATATAAAGAAAGCCAAATATAGCATTAAAAGTAAAGAATCAAGGGGAGCCTGGGTGGCTCTATCTGTTAAGCATCTGACTCTTGATCAGGTCATGATCTCATGGTTGTGATATTGAGCCCCATGTGCTCTCCACTGAGCATGGGGCCTACTTAAGATTATCTGTCTCCCTCTGTCCCTCCACTCACTCATGCATTCTCTCTCTCTCTCTCTCTCTCTCTCTCTCTCTCTCAAAAAAAGTGAAGAATCAAAAATAGAGAATAAAATCATATTGTATCTGGCTTCTGCTTTAAAAACAGAGATCAGGGTAATATAGAAAAGATAAAAATAAAGCTGAATAAAGGAAGTCTGGCTAATACAATTGAAAAGATAATAAAGATAGAAACATGTGTAACGTAAAATATACAAGTCTTGTTTAAAATTTCAGTGGGATAGAGTCATATAATAGGTTTTACCTGCCAAAAATTATAGCATCAAAATGTACAAAATAACTTCAGTCAGAAATAAAAGAAGAAATTAACATAAAATTCATTGGTAATGTAAGACATTCAGGTGATACTATCCATTTCTAAGAAATGAAATATTAGGTATATGGTTCTCTTTATTTTCTACGGAAAATATGCTTCCTTTTCAAGTGTCCATAAAACAGCTACAAAAATTTATTGTATTTTTGGCCATGAAAACAACCTCAAAGATTTAATAACTGAATGCTTACAAACCATAGTCTCTGACCACAATGAAATATTTGCATTGCATTGTAAATTAAAAACAAGAGGAAAAAGTGATCCATTTTACAAAAGATAAATCAAAAGAAGTAATATAATAATAATAATATTGATAAAGAGTAATTGTATTAATAGAATTTTGGTAGTAGTAACAAAACATTGATAATTTTTTTAAATATGTAATATATTGTCAAATTGGTTTCCTTAACACCCAGTATTCATCCCAACAGATGCCCTCCTCAATACCCATCACCCACCCTCCCCTCCCTCCCACCCCCCATAAACCCCCAGTTTGTTATCAGTTTTTAAAAGTCTCTTATGTTTTGGCTCCCTCCCTCTCTAACATCTTTTTTTTTCTTCCCCTCCCCGGTGGTCTTCTGTTAAGTTTCTCAGGATCCACATAAGAGTGAAAACATATGGTATCCGTCTTTCTCTGTATGAATTATTTCACTTAGCATAACATTCTCCAGTTCCATCCACATTGCAACAAAAGGTCATATTACATTCTTTCTCATTGCCAACTAGAATTCCATTGTGTATATAAACCACAACTTTATCCATTCATCAGTTGATGGACATTAGGTTCCATAATTTGCCTATTGTTGAAAGTGCTGCTATAAACATTGGGGTACAAGTGCCCCTATGCATCAGCACGCCTGTATTCCTTGGGTAAATTCTTAGTGTATTTGCTGGGTCATAGGGTAGGTCTATTTTTAATTTTTTGAGGAACCTCCACACTGCTTTCCAGTGTCTGCACCAATTTGCATTCCCACCAACAGTGCAAGAGGGTTCCCGGTTCTCCACATCGTCTCCAGCATCTATAGTCTCCTGATTTGTTCATTTTGGCCACTCTGACTGGCGTGAGGTGATATCTGAGTGTGGTTTTGATTTGTGTTTCCCTGATGAGGAGCGACATTGAGCATCTTTTCATGTGCCTGTTGGCCATCCGGATGTCTTCTTTAGAGACATGTCTATTCATGTTTTCTGCCCATTTCTTCACTGGGTTATTTGTTTTTCGGGTGTGGAGTTTGGTGAGCTCTTTATAGATTTTGGATACTAGCCCTTTGTCCGATATGTCATTTGCAAATATCTTTTCCCATTCTGTTGGTTGCCTTTTAGTTTTGTTGGTTGTTTCCTTTGCTGTGCAGAAGCTTTTCATCTTCATAAGGTCCCAGTAATTCATTTTTGCTTTTAATTCCCTTGCCTTTGGGGATGTGTCAAGTAAGAGATGCTATGGCTGAGGTCAGAGAGGTCTTTTCCTGCTTTCTCCTCTAGGGTTTTGATGGTTTCCTGTCTCACATTCAGGTCCTTTATCCATTTTGAGTTT
>NW_024412416.1:27437754-27493950 GCF_014898765.1 Herpailurus yagouaroundi | reverse complement strand
TTGATGCCTTTGATTTCCTTTTGTTGTCTGATTGCTGATGCTAGAACTTCCAACACTATGTTAAACAACAGCGGTGAGAGTGGGCATCCCTGTCGTGTTCCTGATCTCAGGGAAAAAGCTCTCATTTTTTCCCCATAGAGGATGATGTTAGCTGTGGGCTTTTCATAAATGGCTTTTATGATGTTGAAGTATATTCCTTCTATCCCGACTTTCTCGAGGGTTTTTATTAAGAAAGGATGCTGAATTTTGTCAAATGATTTTTCTGCATCGATTGACAGGATCATATAGTTCTTTTCTTTTCTTTTATCAATGTTATGTATCATGTCGATTGATTTGGGAATGTTGAACCAGCCCTGCATCCCAAGAATGAATTCCACTTGATCATGGTGAATAATTCTTTTTATATGCTGTTGAATTCGATTTGCTAGTATCTTGTTGAGAATTTTTGCATCCATACTCATCAGGGATATTGGCCTGTAGTTCTCTTTTTTTACTGGGTCTCTGTCTGGTTTAGGAATGAAAGTCATACTGGCTTCATAGAATGAGTCTGGAACTTTTCCTTCCCTTTCTATTTCTTGGAATAGCTTGAGAAGGATAGGTATTATCTCCACTTTAAATGTCTGGTAGAACTCCCCTGGGAAGCCATCTGGTCCTGGACTCTTATTTGTTGGGAGATTTTTGATAACCGATTCAATTTCTTCGCTGGTTATGGGTCTGTTCAAACTTTCTATTTCCTTCTGATAAGTTTTGGAAGAGTGTGGGTGTTCAGGAATTTGTCCATTTCTTCCAGGTGTCCAATTTGTTGGCATACTATTTTTCATAGTATTCCCTGATAATTGTTTGTATCTCTGAGGGATTGGTTGTAACAATTCCATTTTCATTCATGATTTGATCTATTTGGGTCATCTCCCCTTTCTTTTTGAGAAGCCTGGCTAGAGGTTGGTCTATTTTGTTTATTTTTTCAGAAAACCAACTCTTGGTTTCGTTAATCTGCTCTACAGTTTTTTTTAGATTCTATATTGTTTATTTCTGCTCTGATCTTTATTATTTCTCTTCTTCTGCTGGGTTTAGGCTGCCTTTGCTGTTCTGCTTCTATTTCCTTTAGGTGTGCTCTTAGAGTTTGTATTTGGGATTTTTCTTGTTTCTTGAGATAGGCCTGGATTGCAATGTATTTTCCTCTCAGGAGTGCCTTCGCTGCATTCCTAAGCGTTTGGATTGTTGTATTTTCAGTTTCGTTTGTTTCCATATATTTTTTAATTTCTTCCCTAATTGCTTGGTTGAGCCATTCATTCTTTAGTAGGGTGTTCTTTAAACTCCATGCTTTTGGAGGTTTTCCAGACTTTTTCCTGTGGTTGATTTCAAGCTTCATAGCATTGTGGTCTGAAAGTATGCATGGTATAATTTCAATTCTTGTATACTTATGAAGGGCTGTTTTGTGACCCAGTATACGATCTATCTTGGAGAATGTTCCATGTGCACTCGAGAAGAAAGTATATTCTGTTGCTTTGGGATGCAGAGTTCCAAATATGTCGGTCAAGTCCATCTGATCCAATGTCTCATTCAGGGCCCTTGTTTCTTTATTGACCGTGTGTCTAGATGATCTATCCATTTCTGTAAGTGGAGTGTTAAATTTCCCTGCAATTACCACATTCTTATCAATAAGGTTGCTTATGTTTATGAGTAATTGTTTTATATATTTAGGGGTTCCGGTATTCGATGCATAGACATTTATAATTGTTAGCTTTTCCTGATGGATAGACCCTGTAATTATTATATAATACCTTCTTCATCTCTTGTTACAGACTTTAATTTAAAGACTAGTTTTTCTGATATAAGTATGGCTACTCCAGCTGTCTTTTGGCTTCCAGTAGCATGATAAATAGTTCTCCATCCCCTCACTCTCAATCTAAAGGTGTCCTCAGGTCTAAAATGAGTCTCTTGTAGACAGCAAATAGATGGGTCTTATTTTTTTATCCATTCTGATACCCTATGTCTTTTGGTTGGTGCATTTAGTCCATTTACATTCAGTGTTATTATAGAAAGATCCAGGTTTAGAGTCATTGTGATGTCTGTATGTTTTATGCTTGTAGCGATTTCTCTGGTACTTTGTCTCACAGGATCCCCCTTAGGATCTCTTGTAGGGCTGGTTTAGTGGTGACGAATTCCTCAGTTTTTGTTTGTTTGGGAAGACCTTTATCTCTCCTTCTATTCTAAATGACAGACTTGCTGGATAAAGGATTCTTGGCTGCATATTTTTTTCTGTTCATCACATTGAAGAATCGTGCCAATCCTTTCTGGCTTGCCAAATTTCAAAAGAGAGCGGTCACGTGTCTTATAGGTCTCCCTTTATATGTTAGGGCACGTTTATCCCTTGCTGCTTTCAGGATTTTCTCTTAATCCTTGTATGTTCCCAGTTTCACTATGATATGTCGTGCAGAAGATCAAGTTACGTCTGAAGGGAGTTCTCTGTGCCTCCTGGATTTCAATGCCTTTTTCCTTCCCCACTTCAGGGAAGTTCTCAGCTAATATTTCTTCAAGTATACCTTCAGCACCTTTCCGTCTCTCTTCCTCCTCTGGGATACCAAGTATGCGTATATTATTTCTTTTTAGTGTATCACTTAGTTCTCTAATTTTCCCTTCATACTCCTGGATTTTTTTATCTCTCTTTTTCTCAGCTTTCTCTTTTTCCATAGTTTTATCTTCTAGTTCACCTATTCTCTCCTCTGCCTCTTCAGTCTGAGCCATGGTCGTTTCCATTTTATTTTGCATGTCGTTTAAAGCGTTTTTCAGCTCCTCCTGACTGTTCCTTAGTCCCTTGATCTCTGTAGCAAGAGATTCTCTGCTGTCCTCTATACTGTTTTCAAGCCCAGTGATTAATTTTATGACTATTATTCTAAATTCACTTTCTGTTATATTATTTAAATCCTTTTTGATGAGTTCATTAGCTGTTGTTATTTCCTGGTGATTCTTTTGAGGGGAATTCTTCCGTTTGGTCATTTTGGATAGTCCCTGGAGTGGTGCGGACCTGCAGGGCACTTCCCCTGTGCTGTGGTGTATAACTGGAGTTGGTGGGTGGGGCCACAGTCAGACCTGATGTCTGCCCGCAGCCCACTGCTGGGGCCACAGTCAGATTGGTGTGTGCCTTCTCTTCACTGTGGGGTGGCATGGCCTGTCTGTGCAAGTGCAGTGGCTACTTGCACACTGCCAGGCTTGTGGTGCTGGGGATCTGGCATATTAGCTGGGGTGGGTAGGCAAGGTGCACAGGGGCAGGAGGGGCAGGCTTAGCTCACTTCTCCTTAGGTGATACACTTCAGGAGGGGCCCTGTGGCAGTGGAAGTGAGTCAGACCCACTCCCGGAGGGGTGGTTCCGCAGAAGCACAGCGTTGGGTGTTTGTGAGGAGCAAGCAAGTTCCCTGGCGGGAACTGGTTCCCTTTGGGATTTTGGCTGGGGGATGGGTGAGGGAGATGGGACTGGCTAGCATCTTTGTTCCCCGCCTAACTGAGCTCTGTCGTCTTGGGGCTCAGCAACTCTCCCTCTGTTTGTCCTCCAGCCTTCCCGCTTTCTGAGCAGAGCTATTAACTTATGACCTCCCAGATGCTAAGTTATGCTTGCTGTTGGAACACACTCCATCTGGCCCCTCCACTTTTGCAAGCCAGACTCGGGGGCTCTGCTTGGCCGGCAGACTGCCCCTCCACCCTGGCTCCCTCCCGCCAGTCCGTGTAGCGCGCACAGCCTCTCCGCCCTTCTTACCCTCTTCCGTGGGCCTGTCGTCTGCGCTTGGCTCTGGAGACTCCATTCTGCTAGTCTTCTGGTGGTTTTCTGGGCTATTTAGGCAGGTGTAGGTGGAATCTAAGTGATCAGCAAGACGCGCGGTGAGCCCAGCGTCCTCCTACGCGGCCATCTTCTCCCAAAACCCCTGGATTTGTGCTTTGACATTCAAGTGTTTTTGTCTTCTGTAACAGAATGTGATGTTTGGAGCCAGAATGGATTGAAAATAATCTCAGAGGGAAATGAAAACATAATGTGATGCTATGTTTTGAACAAATATGCTTTTCCTAAGCCTTTTGGTGAAGGTACTGCTTTTCTGAGAGGCTTGGGGAGTAAGACAGATGTATCTTCTGGGAAGTGGAACTGCTCTTGGTAAATGTGGAGCATAAATGTGTATACTCAGAGAATGGCTGACAGTGACAGGAAGTCATTAGTGCCCTCACTTCAAATAAATCTCCTTTCAGTGGACTCTTGCCTGGACAGGGAGTGAAGCATTAAAACACCAACCAAACTAACGGTACTCCCACCGGAAAAAGCAGCAGGGACTCACCCCAAGAAGGAAGATGCCAACTTTAGCGTTTCAACAGAGCTGCCCCATCCTTGTCTTTACCCATCAGATACTCAGGTGTGTAGCTACTGCTGTCAGTGCCATCAAATGCCAATGAATAGCTTCATCATTTGTCTTGACTCTAGCATTAGAGAATTCTTTGTCTGTATGTGTGACTTCCAAAATGTACAAGAAAACGCCACCCTGATGAGCTTGCTAGCCTGGTGGAGATGTACACAGATGGTTGCAGAGCCCCTGCCAGTCTGTCTCAACCTCTTTTTTTCCTGCAAATGCTTCACTCTTGCATATCCTCTGTGAAAGCTCCATGTAGAGCCAGAATCCCCTGCATCTACTAAAGGTCATAAACCTGCCTTTTCAAATGTTTTCATCCAGATATTGTGAGCCACCTAGAGCTGCATTGGACCACACAACCCCTAGTCAGTTTGGCACAATTAAGCCTTGAAATGTGGCAAGTCAAATTAAGGTGTTCTGTGAATGGAAAACCCACACTGGATTTCAAAGTTTTAGTATAAAAATTAATGTAAACTATTCAATTTTATGTTGATTATATGTTAAAATAATATTTTGGGTATGTTGGCTTCAATAATATATTATTAAATTTAATTTCACTTTTTTTTTTTACTTTTTTAAAAATAAGTGGTACTAGAAATTTGAAATTACATAGTGGCTCACAGTATATTTCTATTGGCTTGTGGTCTGGGATTACCTTGCATTTTGAGTGAGCTGACAAGAAGATGACAAGTTTCTTCGCCTTCCCAGGACTTAATGTCTTTTTCTATGATAAGGAGTGTCAAACATTTTTTTTTTGTAAGGGTCAGATATAAATCTTTCAGGCTTCATGGGCCACATGGTCTCTGTTGCAACTACTCAACAGTACTTTGATGTGGCAGCCTCAGCTACCCTAGATGGTAGAACATCCATTTTATGATAAGTAAATGAATGGGAGAGAATGTGTTACAATAAAACTTTATTTACAAGAACAGTCAGTGGGCCAGTATTGGCCTGGGGGCTGTAGTTTCTTGTTTCTTGATCTATAAAAAATACTGATTTACCTAGGTCAATTCTCTTTGGACTGTAAAAGCACATTTTTCATTCATAGAATCCTTACTGTATACACATTGATGGGTTCAAGGATCTTATGGTACATGCAAATATCTTTGTATTATTTTTTGTTGGCATGTTATAATCCAACTAGCAGATGATGAAGCTTGAATCTAAAATATTAGAACTGATATCTGATATAATTCCCTTCTCTTTTTTTTCTCTCCCTCCCTGCCTCCTCTCTTTACCTCCCTCCCTTCCACCTTTCCCTTTTTACCCCTCTCTTTCTGTCTCTATCTCTGTCTGTTTCTGCTTTTGTTTCTGTCTCTCTCTTCCCACTGGTTAGGCTGGAGTTTGTATGTTGTGGTGTTAGGAGACTGTAGGTGGTATTAGGATAGGCTTAGGTTGATCCATTCTCCCGAGGCTCAGTGAATATTAAAAGGTCTCCCTTGTAGTCCTGGACATCTTGTCTGAGATTCACTGTCATGTTAAATGAACACTAAGGGGTCTCTTGTCAGTCTTTGCTCTGTGGCTCATTATGTGACCAGATGCTTGTCTAAGGGATTTATAGGGGTGAACGCATAATCCTCATAACAACCTTAGTAAGTAGGTATTATTATTACTTCCATTTTAAAGATGAAGAAATTCAGTCATGGAGATGTTTAATACTTCCCCAGGATCATGCAGCTGGATAAGAACAGAACCCTTAACTAATGTGTTGTGGTGGGAATGCATGTGGATTTTGAAGCCAGAAAAATATGCCAAAACATCTTAGTGGTGGCATACTTTGTCAAATTCCTTAATATATTTAAGCTTCAGTTTCTTCTATGAAATAGGGATAATATGTATGACCTGCCTTATTGTGTTTGGGAAATTTCAACATCTGCATTCTCAATATCAGGCTCTTAGCATATAGTAGATGTGAATAAGTCACTTATTTCTGAGTTGTATGTTGTCATTGTATGGTTTACCTGTACCCACAGGGAAGCAGAATGTATAGTGATTGAAAGCATGCACTCTAGAGTTAGACTGAGGGGGTTTGAATGTCTGTCCACACCAAAGGAGATTAGCCAAGTAACCTGGATAAGTCTGCTTCCTTTTCCGAATTCCATCGGCACAGTGGATGTGATGATATCAATCTCAAAAGGTGATATGAGCAGTTGATGAGGTCAACTTTATGAGGATTTCCACAGTGTCTAGACACTACATGAACAATTTTTTTTGATGGTGTCTGAATGCTTGCATCAGTCCCTAGATGATACTCCTTCTCAGGATTGTTGCCATCTCTGAGACACCAGTAACCATCTACGATGTTGGGAGCACAGCAGAACCATCTACAAGGAAATTCCTTTGGGCTTGGACTCCCCAAGAGTAAGGTCTTCTTTTTGTGGACTCCATCCTTTGTGAAAGCATACTTGCTTCTGAAACACAGTCAGGTGTCCTATCACCCAGGTTGAAGTATTCAGCATCTTACTTGACACTGACTCAATTCCATACAATCTGTCACAGTGTAAGGAAAGGTTTTGCATTTGTGTGAACGCTTGTGATAATGTCTGTGACACCTGGAGTTGAAGAGACACTATTCCTGGGTGCATTTTTCCAGAATTCAATTACTGGACTGACCTATTGCTAACATATTCAGCTATTAAAAAAAAAAAAAACAAAGTTTACTAATCTCAAATTTAGATTATTTTACTGAAATCTGTTGTTTCAGTTTTCCATTTTGTAAAAGAAATGTGCCTAGAATAGAACCTACCACCTTACTGAAATGTCTAATTCTGGTCTAGAATTTAAGGAGCTATTTCACTTGTGGTTGTAGTTTCTGTGTTTAAATTACAGCTTCATACAAAGAGCCTTACTGTGACTCTTTCTGAGTAGCCACTCCCCATGCCCACAGCCAGGGGAAGGAAGAATGTTATAATCATTATCATTATAACACACTAGGCTCTTCCCAGTGAATTTTTAAGCCTTTTGGGACAAAAATTTTAGTCTTTGCAGTGACTTCCCTCAATGGCAATGCAGCACGAAGTAATGGCTTCAAAGCATGAATTCCAAATGTGAAATGGGAATCAATTGTGATTTGTTAGCTGGGATAGGAATTTGTGGGAACACAAGTACATCGTAGGAAGAATATAATGAGGGAAACGTTCATCTTCTCATGACTTCTTTTGTATTTGTGCATACCTATACCTCCTGCACTTCACTGAATACAGAAGAAATTCCATTCTTTCCTCTTCCCTTCCTAGAGACAAGAGATTATTTTCTAATCCTACCTCTAAAGCTCTCTTCACTATTAAGTGTTAGGAACTTCAGGGGTCTATAGGAATATGACATTTCTAGGAAATCAGTTTTCTCAGAAGGACAATTGGAAGATGATGCAGACTTAAAAAATGGTCCAGTTATATGACACTGACAGTTGTTAAATGTCATTATCAAGACCAACACTCTAATGTTGTAGATGATTAAATTGAGGCTATAAAATGTCAATTAAAATTTGTAAAAATTGTAAGCATTTCTCAATAAAATGTCATACATTGGGAGATATCTAATGTAAGCATGCATCCATATCATCTAGGTTAAAACCAACTTTTCAATTTCTAGAAATAAGAAGCAATTGACTTTGTGGATACACAAACCTCCTAAGTCATGACAAATATAATGATGTAATGACATATGTAATAATTAATTTAGAACTCACATTACTTGCCAGACACCAGACACCACAATCCACTTCTCTTCATGTTTCAGGTTGGGCTTCCCAATGATGGTTGTCTCCTGCACAGTTGGGATGTGTTACCTCCTTGTTGCTCATGTCGTGATGGGATGGAATTAACAGATATACATCGTTTGAAGACTAAGGGAAACTTGATCCATCACCAACATCAGTAGAAAACTGCCCCAAGACCACTCTTGGGAGAAGAAAAGGTGCTCATCATGGGGGTGCTCTGGAGTGGAAACCTTTGGCATCCACACTCATTCAGGTGAATGCTAGAAAATCATGGGAAATACAAGATAACTTACTAAAGATTCCACTACAAGAAAATATGTATATTTCAAAACAAGTCTTGCTATGCTCTGTAAGAAAAGACACAAATGCAATATTCAACCCCAAGTGGCTTGTACTGTTTAACTTTCAGTTTCCTGAGGTCATCAAGAGTTTTTTTATGTAATCATTTTCCATGTTAAAATAGTCTGCATCTCTGTACTCTTTCTGGGAAAAGGAAAACAGTTTGTAAGGAAACATTTTATGTATTAAAAAAATAAACTGTAACTTGACAAAAGGTTTAGAATTAATTAGTATCCTAGCTTTTTACCAGTTTATATAATATAAAATTATATTTTATCCATTTATGTTTTTCTCTGGAGTTTTTAAGTCATCAATTACAAGTGTAGAAATTTGACTTGTAAGATGGTCATAAGTGCTTTTAAAATAATATTTTACAATTTAACAGCCTAGAATAATAAACTTGAGTTTTGAAGGTGGTTCAAGATATTTCCATTGATTATAACAAAACTGTGGTTAATACACCCAGCTGTGCACACTCCACAGGACACCAGTGGTTCAGTCAATGTTTATTAAATGCTGGAATGCTTTTGTGTGTGTGTGTGTGTGTGTGTGTGTGTGTGTGTGGAGTGTTACATGTGAGACAAGGCTAGTGATAACAAAGAGCAAGAGAGGGCAGCATGCTTCAGCTGAGGTCTCATATGCTCTGCTTAGGCAATACCATGGCTAAACCTCAGACAACTGATCTCTCCTTCAGTTTTTGTCTACTGCATCTGATTGCTTGAGATGAAGATGTTTGCTGGGGATTCTCAGAAGTGGTAGTTGTATGAAGTGTCTGATTTCAAAAGGCTTAAGATCCCCAGGGCACTAAGTACTGGAAAGTAGGAGACCTTTATAGTTGCATTTCTGTCCCTGGCATCCTCAGAATGAATGTACCCTTTCTACAGTTTGGAATCTACAATTTTTAAATGGCAACCTGTGTCCTCCATGAGAGAGTTTCTCAGAATATGCCCTTTGGATTCATAAGCCATCTTTGAATTCTTTGACAGCAAAGGTGACATGAAGCCCCAGTTTGTTTTAAAATCTGATCTTTGTCACAGAAAATGCTGTGTGGCACCTGCCTAAGTGCTCCAGAGGAGCTTCCACTCCTGACTTTCCAGGGAAAGAGACCTGACAGCTCTTCTAGCTCTTGGTCCTTTTCCACATTGCCTTACTGACACCTAGATGGCCCCAAATTCTTTCACCAAAAGTCACTGTCTTCTCTTCTCCTGCATATTTCCATGCCTGGTGGTGGTGGTGGTGACTTCCTTGAGCCCAGCTGCTGCTTCTAACTCCTGGCTCTTCTCTGCTCCTTCAGCATCTACTCCCCCATGATGCCACAGCATCCATCTCTCCACCTCCCACTTCTCCTCATTGATGCCACCCTCAGTCCTCAGTCACTCCTTCTCCTTCTTAAATACCTTTGTCTCCTGACTCATTTCTTCCTCTTCACCTTCCTCCCTCACCTTCTCAGAATTCCTTATTGGGCATTCAAGCTTCATTACATCTGAACTTGGTCCCTGGTAACTGCCTCTTGAATTATTTATCTCACATCTCTCCCTGACACTTCTTGTCACCTGCTCCATATCACCACCCAAACATATCCCCCCATTGATGCTTTCAGTGCATCAGCCTCTCCCCCTTTCTAACTTCCCACATCAGTTCCCTCCTAGCTCAGTTTTATACTTCTGCTCTTAAATTAAAAACTGCTTTTAAATAAACTGCCACTCCTCTGCCTTTTCTGGCCCTGTGTCTAGTAGTGCTGAGGTAATTAATCAGTTAAGATGACTGGTTTTACCTAAAATAGAGATCACAAGCATCAAATGGGCACTCAATGCTTCCTGGTTCATTTCTTGTATTTCCCTAGTACAGCAGTCAGAGTCCTGGCTGGAAACACATGGGTGCTCAAATTGGGTAACTCAGAGGGAATTTAACCAGTATGGTACGTTCCTTCAGACTAGTTGGAAGGTGAGGGAAGGAAATAGCAGAACCCAGAAATGCAGGGAGCTGGATGGCAAGGGATCCCTAACAGAAGCTGTGATCTTCTGTAGATGGTTACAGCCAACAAGAGTCACTTGCAGGCTGTGGGAATTACCTTGATTTCACTCCCATTCTTCTCTGTAATTTTCAATGTCCTTCCCATTGGCTAAAGCCAGCAAAAGCCAGAGGAGGAGAGGAACTGTTGATGTTGTTTACATAGGTCAGCTCCTGTGGACAGAGTAGGACAAGTAGCATGGAAAGTATGTTTGGGGGAGCAGATGGAAGGTACACTACTCCATTCACCATTTTTGCTCTTTAGCAGATGAGAAGTTCACATCTGCAATGAAGGAGACATTGAAAGTTCTATCAGCTCTCCTGTCATCAGGAGACAATGCAAGTTTGTCCATACTCTGTCCTGATACTGTCCCCAGAATTAATAGGTGGATAATCCAAAG
The DNA here is from genome assembly GCF_014898765.1 of Herpailurus yagouaroundi. NCBI lineage: Eukaryota > Metazoa > Chordata > Mammalia > Carnivora > Felidae > Herpailurus > Herpailurus yagouaroundi. The sequence continues at coordinate 27,483,094 of NW_024412416.1, read as the reverse complement.
CTTATTAAACTCTGTTTCACCATGATAGGAAAAGACAACATTGAAGAGACAAACTGTATCTTCACTATAAATGTTGAACCACACAGATGTTATCCTTGTAGAAGTTGTTCTGCTACCTCATGCATGAACCCTTCAGTGTCACCAGGACTATGAGGAAATGCTTTTATAGTCTGAATTCACCATGAAAATCAAGATGAAAATCTCTTTGCTCCCTGTCACATATGAGGATTCTGAACTTGCATTAATAGCTGTGTATTACCTTTGATAGATACCTCACCCCAGATATATTCCCAAGGCCACATGCAGGCATGAGTGGAGGAAGTGGTGGCAAAGCAGCAGACATAGCTACTATAGGAATCTGAGCAACTTTCTTCTGCAATTTATGTGTGCCTTCCAGATACGCTTGGGCCCAGTTTCCTAACTGCCACATAACGGAAGACCAACTTTGTGGATCAGTTGGTCAGATGACACTTTGTTTATGATGCACAGCTCAACGTTCCTGGTCACACTGCTTCCCACCATCAGGTCCTCAATCTTTACTAGGGCCCAGTGGCAGCCAGAAGTTGCCTTTGGTGGAGATGAGTAGTCAGAAAAGCAAGGCATGGACTTTATCCAAATCTTTAGTGTCTACACTGTGATTCTCCCATTGAGGTTTGCCAATACCTCCCCTCCATGTGCTGTGGCATTGCCGAAGGCCCATGTTGCAAGGAAACTTGCACAACATGGCCTTATGGAGGGGCTTTTGCTTTCTTTTGTCCTCCTCAAACCACGCAGCCTCCTGAGGGTTATAGCAGCTCCTCCAATCTATTATATGTTGCCTATAACATCAAAAGAAGGCCAAGAATTGTGTTTTGTAATTTGTATGAATGTGATTAATGTAACAATTTGTCTCTCACTTTGCAGGGTAATTTTAAATGATAAATTGGTGCTAATCTCTGCCAATTCTATCAGGATGTTGTATTTCTTTCATTTTGCTATCTTGGTGTGGAATGGGAAATCTTTAAAACATAATAAGGAACAAACTTGGAGATTCTGATAGTTATTTGACACATCCATCGCAGGACTCATTTTAGAGCTGGGAAAATAGCCACTATACCACAGGTTCAACTACTGTATGGACTTAGCTCAAGAATGCGTCCACCACTGGACCTCCATAGGCCTCTACCTCTTCCATAGGTGAATCAGAGGGCATTTTGACTGACAATTGCAGAAAATTAACACCTAAAGATGGAGATATAAGTTATTTCTTTTCACCAATGCACAAATCCCCTGATAAATGGCAACAAATGGCTTGTGCTGTTCCCCTGCATTCCTCTGAGGTAAGTGTGAGGGGAGAGCCCTAAACACATTCTTGCCTGTATTGCAATGTTCTTTGTTAAATAGACGTAGTCTCCCTTCAAGGAACACGCTCAGGTCTGGGAAGTGGTTGAGGTTGTTAATCCTTCTTAATGATCCTTGAGTTAAGGATTTTTTCCACTTTTATGTGGGAAGCTGCTCATATAATTAATTACCATGTAATTTGATGTATGATCAATTTGCTTTTTAGTATAGGTCTCTGAAGCTTACCGTAAACTGTGCCTACCTTTGACTGTAACAATGAAGCACTACCCTGGTTTCTCCTGTCTTGGGATCCCATTATTCCCCCTGGGAAAAGAAGACTCAATTCTATTATTGTGACCCCTACTATCATCAACAGTTTTCAGAGAACAGCTATCCCAGGGGTTTTGAAGGACACTGATGCCCTCCTCCACACCCTGCTCTTGTTATGCTTCAGTAGGCATGGGTATGTCATGCACCATCACTCTGAGCCTTAGGACTCATTTTTCTTTCTTTTTTTTTTTTAATTTTTTTTAAACATTTATTTATTTTTGAGACAGAGAGAGACAGAACATGAACGGGGAAGGGGCAGAAAGAGAGGGAGACACAGAATCGGAAGCAGGCTCCAGGCTCTGAGCCATCAGCCCAGAGCCCGACGCGGGGCTTGAACTCACGGACCACGAGATCGTGACCTGAGCTGAAGTCGGACGCTTAACCGACTGAGCCACCCAGGCGCCCCTTAGGACTCATTTTTCTATATGCCAAGGATTAACCAGTTGTGCATAGAATTAACACCTCTTCCAAGCTCAAGCCAACACATGAAATCTCAAATTTCAGGTGAGTGCACTGGCTGAAGAATTTGGCCTGTTCAAGCCTTATATTTTATCCTCCCTGGTGTGATATCAGTAGACTTATATCCCTTACATGCTCCCTAAACAGAGTGGTGGAGTTCTATTTCACATTTTCAATTGACAAGATAGTTTGTTTTGAAGTGGACTTTCTACTTCTCTATCCAAAATGGAAGCTATTGGGGATGCGTCTTGAGACAAATTCACATCAGCTTGGGAGGCAACTGACCGAGGTGAAATGGTTGTTAAGAAAGACTGATCCCCTGTTTATTACTGAGGGGGAGCTCAGGAGGGTCTTGGGGGTTCAAAGTTCTCAGTCACATCTTAGTCTGATCACAGGCCCACAGCCTGTGCTTTCAGGATCCTGTTCTTTTTCCTTACCAATCCTTATAATCAAGGCAAGGGCCAAGGCCTCAGCCAGATCTGGACTACTTCCACCTGCCTTCACAGCTTTCTTATCATCTACTCATGTTCTCATCTGGATAAATACAGCTTTCAATTCCTGTCCCTATCTTCTGTTTGTGGTCTCCAGGACTGTCAGAAAAAGCCAAAGGACCCACACACCTTGGTGATTAAGCACCACAGCCACTTGGGGGTCCAATGTCTTATCTTCCCTGTAAGCTTCAGTGATAGTGATGCTGTTGCAGCCATGAATAGCCTTGGTTAAATTCTTCCCTGGAATAAGAGTTATTCCTGCCTTTCTCAGAGATATGAGAAAAATAATTCCAATTCTTATCTTGGGAGGTTATTTCCTGGGGCTACTCAGATTATGAATTAGGTAGCAGAGGGCACAATTAAGTAGCAAAATATGAGAATAATTTGATAAAGGGACTATTTACAAAGTATGGTGCATTAAGAAACAACAAAGGTGAATGAAGTACCTGGGGTTGGTGACAAAGACACAGCATTATCACCCTTAAAGCTATGTGAAGATGACTTTCCAAGAGGACCTATGACCATTGGCCAAGAGCTGCAGCCTTCCCACCAGTGCCTGCAGGAGGGAGTCAGGAAAAGAAATAGTGATCTCAATCTCCCCATCTTACAGATCCTGCCAGTGATTCCCATTGTCCGAACCCAGTGAGAATTGCAGGGTGTGGAAAACCATTCACCCCCATGTGGGCCAACCTCCAGGATGGGACAGGGTGGAAAAAGGAGGGCTACATCTATGGGTAAGAGGGTGGAGATGCAGCTCAGGAAGACGTTCACCTGCTTTGGGATGATCTCATGCTTCTTCTCATCTAAGCCCTCACACTTCATATGCCCCCATTCCCAATTTTACTTCGTTGACAATATAGAAGCCCCAGAGAAGAAAATTGTCTGCATCTGGACTCAAATGTTGTCTTATAAGAATAGTGCCTCTGACCTTGTGAAAAGCCAATCCCTCCATGTTTGCTCTGAATCTCGTGGCCCTCATTTTTCACAGGAACTTCACTCTTTCCAATGAGAAACTCTACTCTGCATCATCTGCCAAATCATTCCCACCCAGATACAAACATGATTTTGTGGGGGTGCCTCAGTGGCTCAGTCAGTCAAGTATCCAATTCTTGATTTCAGCTCAGATCATGATCTCACAGTTCATGTGTTTGAGCTCTATTTCAGGCCCCGTGCTGACAGCGCCAGGCCTGCTTGGAGTTCTCTCTTCCCCTCTCTCTGCTCGTCCCCCACTCTCTCTCTCTGTCTCCTCTCAAAATAAATTTAAAAAACACATGATTTTATGGACTTTATTCATTGGATCACCCATTCATTTACTCATTCATTCATTTAAAGTACAGGAATACCCTGCTTTTTGAAAGTTCTCATTAGGCACTTCACGTTTACAAAAGACCTACATTAACATCTGTGTTCAGTACTTAAAGGAAATCTGAAGAGGATTTTTGCTTTTACAAAAAGGTGAAAAGCAAGAATAATATTCAGCGTTGGTTTTGCAGGGAGCATTAGAGGGGCAGCACAAGGCCTGAGCAATGAGGGTGGCCCTGGCAAGCCCCTTCCCCAAGAACTATACTCAGAATCAAGCCACCATAGCTTTGAAGTGTTAGCATCTATGCTTTATCTCAATTTATTTTGTGCAACCATTGGCAAGATGTGTCCTCAGGTACCAGAAAACCGTGAGATAGGTTATTTTTAGGTCTGCTCGAAACATTTTTGGGACATCTGAATGGCTCAGTTGGTTAAGCATCTGACTCTTGATTTCAGCTCAGGTCATGATCCTACTGGTTCATGAGATTAACTCCCACGTCAAGCTCTTCACTCTGCCCCTCCCACTCCCCATATCTTTCACTCAAAAAGTAAAATAAACTTAAAAAAAGCATTTTCCATATAAATCAAAGGTAAATTGCTTCCTCACTTTATGACATTTTGGCTTGTGAAAGGTTTCATAGGAACATTCTGCTTTTGGATGGCAAGCAAAACTTGTATTTACTTAATATTTTTTTATGGTTTGGACAACTTCTCCAGATGCTAGAGATGAAAGAGCAAATAAATAAATAAATATAACCAACCTCATGGAATTTGCATCTAATCCCATTTTAAAAATCATTTTAGGGCGCCTGAGCAGCTCGGTTAAGTGTCCAACTTCAGCTTGGGTCATGATCTCACACTCCATGAGTTCAAGCCCTGAGTCAGGCTTTATGTGGACAGCTCAGAGCCTGATGCCTGCCTCAGATTCTGTGTCTCTCTCTGTGCCCCTCGCCTGCTCATGCTCTGTCTCTCTGTCTCAAAAATAAATAAAACATTTAAAAATAAAAAAAAAATCATCTTCCTCCAACTACCACCCCATTTCTAAAACTTTTTGAAACAATTTTTGACCGTACCATTTATAATTTCTTTTCTCCAGTTTACTCTCTTTTTACTATAAAATAATTCAAGCACACAAAAAATATAATGAATATCTGTGTATGCACTAACCAACTGACTTGAAAAAAAATACCAGATATCACCCAAGACTGCTCTCTGTCCCTCTCCCAATAACACTCTCTTTCCCCTTTCACTAGAGGTAAGACATAGATTTGATGCTCTTCTGCAACCTCATATAATCAAATTCTCTCCTATCATTACTCCCCAGCAGGGGTCCTGAGTCACATGTCATTGTCACCACTGTGCTTTAGTTGAGCTGGTGTATGGAGTAGATTAAATAAATACGTCAGGCAGTGACAAGTTCTGGGAAGAAAAATGCAGCTAACAATTTTTGGTAGACTGTTGGGGATGCGGCATCTGAGCAGAGCATAAAGTGAGACCAGCTGTAGAAGGGTCTGGGAAAGAGGGAGCACGGTAAAGTGCTCAGGATGTGAGACCCCCAAGGCAGGGACATGCTGGGTGTTATTGTAACAGCAGAGGGAGCTAAGGGATGAGGAACCAAGGCTCTGGCCTTGCAGAACAGTGGGCCAAGGGGAAGACTTTAGATATTTGTTCATTATTTAAAAAAAGGTAGATGGATAAATGGGGAATGTTTTAAGGAGGGGGTCACATCTTAGCTGCCCTAGAAACATGCTGCTGTCTCCATTTATGCATCAAAGACACGAGCCAGGACAATAAAGAGATTGATTTTATTTAGATTATTGCAATGGAGAGAATGACCCAAATCCAAAAATCAGTGTCTTAAGGGATGGTTTGCTGTTTTTACTGGAGAGTCAATAAGCTGCAGATGTGGTGATTTGCAGTTGGGGTTGCTTTTCTTTGTAGTCAGTGTCAAAAGTAGTAATTAGTAAAATGTTACTGTGCACACACCAAAAAGACAGTTTTCAAACATGAAACAAACTAAAACATGAACGGAGGCTCAGAGGTATATACTGTTATAGAACTGCTTGTATAGTGAGCAGGCTGTGACCATCTATTCTTCACAATGCTTGGTTATTATACTAGAATTTTGTTAAATGATAGAGATTTGATTACTGGTTAACTCATACCAATATCGGGAAGCTGTTTAAGTTTTGCTTATGATTTCCAGAGACACACATAAAAAATAACTCAGATCAAGTTAGTCTTACAAAAAAAAAAAAAAAAGCTAACTTAAGCTTTATTTGTATGATTGAATTGGTTTTGTCTTCTCAGGAATTTTGTCTTCTCTGGTTTATGTTTGTTTTTTAACATTAGCTACTTTGAGAGAACAAACAGTTCTCAGCCAATCATTCACAAGAAACAATTTCTTTGCTAATCAATCATGAAATGAAGAACAGGAAGTTGGAGGATTAGTGTTTGGCCTTGGCAGCTGCAATTACATAACTGCTGGCCCCCTCATCATATTTCAATATAGCAACATTCAAGTAACTGAGACTAACTGAATACAAAATATAAATCTTTCCCTGCATTGTGTAACAGGAAGCTTAGCTAACAAGCCCCAGTAAGGGTCTCCACTCCATGAAGGACAGTGAAGAGCATAACACTGCTCACCACTAGCAATGGTGGGGCCACTGCAAGCCTCAGCTCACTGCATCATCTATGGGGTGGAGTCACCAGGGAGAACTCAACACATAAGGTGCTGCTGATTCAAATGATGCCTCACTCGGAGAATAGATTTGGCAAGATCAGTGTCTGCAGTGTGAGCTGGTCTCCCATGCCAGTGGGTCTCTCCAGATAACTGATGCAGGGTGATGGGTTGCAAGCTCCCCTCTCCTGCTGCAAAGACCTCATTCCCTTCCTGAAGGGAGTAGATATACCAGTGGGCTGACCAGGTGCCATGTGATATATACACTTAAGCAAAACAAGGAAGTCCATTAAGAACTTCACCCATACTGCTATGGGGCTAGAGTCATTAAGGAGAACTCGGCACACACAGAGCTGGTTGGAATAATGTCTTACAGAAGGAAAAGAGACTTGGCAAGATCAGCATTCATTTTAGAACAGGGAAGATTCTTCCTAATTAAGGAAAGAGAATCTGGGGTTAGCAACAACTTGGCACCTGGCCTCCATACGAGGGAAATATTCTGGGCCCCAGAAACAGAGGGAAGCAATGTCTCTCCTCCAGGGGAAGGGACACTGATTGCTTCCCCAACAGGCATCTTAAAAGACTAAAAAGAGTGTGCAAACTCACAGAACTCATGAGAAGTAAATCCTTTTTGTCTGTCCCTCTCTCTGTCACTGGCACTGGTCTGGCTCTTGGGCTGTCTTCCTCTACGCCTACCAAATTCCTTCCCATTCACCTTCAGTCTTTCTGGATTCATCTTCTGCCCCCTGCCAGTCTTCATTTTCAGTGGAAAATACCCATACTCCTGCTTTGCTGTCTTTAAATTCTGCAGTTCTTTTTCACACCTTAAGTGATTTATCAATTTATTAAAAGACCACTTTCTCCTTCCCTGGTGGTTCCTCTCTCAGCAATGCAAACAGGGTGGGTGGAGACAGGACTAGATCGAATCACTGTCTTTAGTAATTTTTGCATCTCACTGTTTACATCTGCCTTTTTCCAGCACTAAGGGAGACTAAAATAAGGCAAAGATGTTGCTAGGTGAACAGGCTTGGCCAGCTTTGGGGAGACTGTCCTTTCACTGACCTTCAATCTCTTTCTCACACTCTTTAATGGATGGAAATGTGGTAGAAAATCAATGAAAACTTTCATGGGCAAAATGGATTTTAGAGGAAGCATTTGTGAAAAAGGAAGCAGCTGGTAAAAGATCAAAAGCAGAGACACCACTAGAGTGAAGGTGGTAAGACAGTATACTCAGAAGGCTAGATGAAGAAAAAAGCTGAAAGGTGTAGAAGTGGAGCAGGGGCTGCTGGTGTTGGCACTGAGTCCTGAGAGCAAAGGGAAGTCAGCCTCCTTTCCCTGCTTTGGTCAGTGGATTAATTTACCAGGCGCCATCAGGACATAATCCATGCCTGAAGAACAAGTGTTTTTGATGATTTATTTATTTATTTATTTATTTGTTTATTTTTGAGAGAGAGAGGGAGGGAGAGAGAGAGAGAGCAGGCAGGGGAGGGAACAGAGGGAGAGAAGGAATCCCAAGCAGGCTCTGCATTTTCAGCACAGAGCACTTCATAGGGCCCAGTCTCAGGAATCATGAGTTTATGACGTAAGCTGAAACTGAGTTGAATGCTTAACTAACTGAACCACCCAGGTGCCCCAAAGGGTTTTGATTGGAATCTACTTGCTTATGGTGATGGGACTTCTGGCCTTCACCCTGCAGACAGCAAGCTTTTAGTTGCTCAACTTACCAACTCATAGCTCACTGGACCCCTATAGTGTTTGTAGACCTGACATAAGCAGACATCTGTGACATGCTCAGACTTGTATCCGGGGTGTCTGGACCCATTGCTGTTCTGGAATAAGTTTCATGAAAAGACAAAAGAGAGTAAATGCTGAAACTCCTATCTGGGCTGTCAGGAGTCTCTCTGCTCTGGGGTTCAGAAACACGGAGTAAGGACAATTGAGAAGCATGCTATTTCTTTGGGTATAGCTGATGTTCCTCAGGACAGCAAGAAGTCAACTGGAATAGAGCTTGTCCCTTCCCTTTTCTTAGGAGCACAGCAGAATGTCAGTTCCTCTGCTTAGTCCCTGAGCCAAGGAGCAGCTCCTTTCCTTGTCACAAGCCCTCCCAAACTGGGCACCTGTGTCCTTTCGATTGCCTCTTGTTAGCCATGAGTAGTGCCAAGGCACTCCCTTCACAGGCATGCAGCAGAAAGAAACTGAACTGAGGGAGTAAAATGACTTTTTTAGAATGTCTTACTTGATGACATGTTACACTGTGAGTGAACAAGCTTTCCAATTGTCTAATCTAATACAGAAGAAAGAGGGGGCAACCAGTCCCTGCCTCCAGGAACTCTCATGAAACATTACATATTTCACTGTTATCTTCACAACTCAGCCTCTCCCTGAGGCCACCACCATGTGCTCACAGGCTCTATAATCTCAACAGACTCCTCAGAAGGCTTTGTGGCCAGACCTCAATAAAAATGTGGATTTATTAATCCATCACTGTAGAGTCTATTATATGTAGAAGGAGAGTCTTAGATGTCTGAAAGAATTCTTTCAGTGACAAACCAGCTTCCAGCTGTGATCTCTGCTCTGAATTCCGAAGTCGGTCCTCTCCCCATTTTTGCTCAGCTTCCTTTTGCAGAGGCAGGAAACCTTAAAGCTAATGTGGCCCAGTTCTGCATCACCCATGTAAATCTTATTGGCCTCAGCCATCTCAACTGCACTTCCTTCCTTCTCTCAGGGTCCAGAACTCTTGGAGTGGGAGGGAACCAGCTCTTATTTCCATCCCACACATCCCCTAATCCCACCCCCATCCCTCCACCTACCACAGGGCTGATCTAGTCTGACTTTGGGACAAAAGTTTGGAAACTGACCATTCCCCAGGCATGTTCTTTGCTTCACAGCTTCCTGGCTGCTTTGCACATTTTTTAGCATTGTGCTTTAGAACAGTTACAAATACCATTTATGCAGCAATCTGCAGCCAGAAAGGTGGGCACCTTCCATTTTTCATCTGTTTTTGCTAAGCCCTGCTCACACCTGTCCTCTATTATCTTGAGCTATACTAGAAGACAGGAAATGGATTCTATTTGTGCATCTTCTCCCAAACCTGGCATGGTGCTTTTCATCTAGTGAGGGTACGTGCTGGTCAAATGAAACATCACCCACCTGAAAGCAAAGGCATAGCTTCAACAGCCCAGATAAATCTTTAATTGTATTGAAAGCATCATTTTTTTGGCAAAAGAAATCATCAAGAGGAAGCTTAAATCATTGCTGAAATGTTCTGTTCCTTGGAAAAGTCAGTTTGGTTTACAAACTGGTGCTGTGGCTCTGAGCTGTTCCATATGATAAGTGTAACATCATGTAACAATAATGAAAAATATGCTATTCAGAACAATTCATATAAGACATTTGAGTAAAAGTAATTTGTCATAATTCATAGTGATGATGTTAAACTTCTCTTGAGTCTGTGCTCTTAGAAGTACAAGTTAAGAAACCCCATTCCCTTTGTGTTACCAGAAGTGACTTACTGCAAAAACAAAACAAAATAAAAACAACAGCAAAACCTCTTCTCCCTGTGACTTAGGTAAAACACAGATGCTTTCCTTTGGTTATCTAGAATAAAGCCAGACACTTCAAATTCTTCCTTGCTTCATAAATGCTGAACTGGTTGTCCCTACTCACCAATCTGGACAAAATCCCTTTTCCCCAGACCCCTCAAATTGGGCCTACCCATGAGGATTGCAACACAGAACCCTCCTTAATACTTGCTTGGGAACATTTCCTGCTAAACTGTAGGATAATGCACTCTCTCCCTGCCCTCTCTGTTTTTGTAGACTTGTTCACCTGTCTCTATAACAGAAAGTCTCTTTCTGCCTGACCTTTGAGAGACTTGCAGATCTGACAGTCACAGTGTTCCTGTTATTGCACTAGCCTCTTCTTTCCATAGAAAGGTCATTTCACCGTGATTGCAACAATCCTTTAAAGTCTCTTCTTGGAATCACAGGAAGATGGCGGCGTAGGAGGACGCTGGGCTCACCACGCGTCCTGCTGATCACTTAGATTCCACCTACACCTGCCTAAATAACCCAGAAAACCGCCAGAGGATTAGCAGAACGGAGTCGCCGGAGCCAAGCGCAGACGAGAGGCCCAGGGAAGAGGGTAAGAAGGGCGGCGAGGCGGTGCGCACTCCACGGACTGGCGGGAGGGAGCCGGGGGTGGAGGGGCGGCTCACCGGCGAAGCAGAGCCCCTGAGTCTGTTTGCAAAAAGCGGAGGGGCCTGAAGGACTGTGTTCTGACAGCAAGCGCGACTTAGCAGCTGGGAGTTCATAAGTTAACAGCTCTGCTCAGAAAGCGGGAAGGCTGGAGGACAAAGGGAAGGAGAGCTCCTGAGCCCCCTGACGACAGAGCTCAGTTTGGTGGGGAACAAAGGCGCTCGCCAGCGCCATCTCCCCAGCCCATTCCCCAGCCAAAATCCCAAAGAGAACCAGTTCCTGCCAGGGAACTTTCTCGCTCTGCGCAAACACCCAACTCTGCTCTTCCGCGGAGCCAAACCTCCGGCAGCGGATCTGACTCCGTCCTGCTGCCACAGGGCCCCTCCTGAAGTGGATCACCTAAGGAGAAGCAAGCTAAGCCTGTCCCTCCTGCCCCTGTGCACCTTGCCTACCCACCCCAGCTAATATGCCAGATCCCCAGCATCACAAGCCTGGCAGTGTGCAAGTAGCCGAGACAGGCCACCCCACCCCACAGTGAATCCCGCCCCTAGGAGAGGGGAAGAGAAGGCACACACCAGTCTGACTGTGGCTCCAGCGGTGGGCTGGGGGCAGACATCAGGTCTGACTGCGGCTCCGCCCACCAACTCCAGTTATACACCACAACACAGGGGAAGTGCCCTGCAGGTCCTCACCACGCCGGGGACTATCCAAAATGACCAAGCGGAAGAATTCCCCTCAGAAGAATCTCCAGGAAATAACAACAGCTAATGAACTGATCAAAAAGGATTTAAATAATATAACAGAAAGTGAATTTAGAATAATAGTCATAAAATTAATCGCTGGACTTGAAAACAGTATAGCTGACAGCAGAGAATCTCTTGCTACAGAGATCAAGGGACTAAAGAACAGTCACGAGGAGCTGAAAAACGCTTTAAATGAAATGCATAACAAAATGGAAACCACCACGGCTCGGATTGAAGAGGCAGAGGAGAGAATAGGTGAACTAGAAGATAAAGTTATGGAAAAAGAGGAAGCTGAGAAAAAGAGAGAAAAAAAAATCCAGGAGTATGAGGGGAAAATTAGAGAACTAAGTGATACACTAAAAAGAAATAATATACGCATCATTGGTATCCCAGAGGAGGAAGAGAGAGGGAAAGGTGCTGAAGGGGTACTTGAAGAAATAATAGCTGAGAACTTCCCTGAAGTGGGGAAGGAAAAAGGCATTGAAATCCACGAGGCACAGAGAACTCCCTTCAGACGTCACTTGAATCGATCTTCTGCATGACATATCATAGTGAAACTGGCAAAATACAAGGATAAAGAGAAAATTCTGAAAGCAGCAAGGGGTAAACGTGCCCTCACATATAAAGGGAGACCTATAAGACTCATGACTGATCTCTCTTTTGAAACTTGGCAGGCCAGAAAGAATTGGCACGAGATTTTCAGTGTGCTAGACAGAAAAAATATGCAGCCGAGAATCCTTTATCCAGCAAGTCTGTCATTTAGAATAGAAGGAGAGATACAGGTCTTCCCAAACAAACAAAAACTGAAGGAATTTGTCACCACTAAACCAGCCCTACAAGAGATCCTAAGGGGGACCCTGTGAGACAAAGTACCAGAGACATCACTACAAGCATAAAACATACAGACATCACAATGACTCTAAACCCATATCTTTCTATAATAACACTGAATGTAAATGGATTAAATGTGCCAACCAAAAGACAGAGGGTATCAGAATGGATAAAAAAACAAGACCCATCTATTTGCTGTCTACAAGAGACTCATTTTAGACCTGAGGACACCTGTAGATGGAGAGTGAGGGGATGGAGAACTATTTATCATGCTACTGGAAGCCAAAAGAAAGCTGGAGTAGCCATACTTCTATCAGACAAACTAGACTTTAAATTAAAGGCTGTAACAAGAGATGAAGAAGGACATTATATAATAGTGACAGGGTCTATCCATCAGGAAGAGCTAACAATTATAAATGTCTATGCGCCGAATACTGGAGCGCCCAAATATATAAAACAATTACTCATAAACATAAGCAACCTTATTGATAAGAATGTGGTAATTGCAGGGGACTTTAACACCCCGCTTACAGAAATGGATAGATCATCTAGACACACGGTCAATAAAGAAACAAGGGCCCTGAATGAGACATTGGATCAGATGGACCTGACAGATATATTTAGAACTCTGCATCCCAAAGCAACAGAATATACTTTCTTCTCGAGTGCACATGGAACATTCTCCAAGATAGATCATATACTGGGTCACAAAAGAGCCCTTCATAAGTTCACAAGAATTGAAATCATACCATGCATACTTTCAGACCACAATGCTATGAAACTTGAAATCAACCACAGAAAAAAGTCTGGAAAACCTCCAAAAGCATGGAGGTTAAAGAACACCCTACTAACGAATGAGTGGGTCAAGCAGGCAATTCGAGAAGAAATTAAAAAATATATGGAAACAAACGAAAATGAAAATACAACAATCCAAATGCTTTGGGACGCAGCGAAGGCAGTCCTGAGAGGAAAATACGTTGCAATCCAGGCCTATCTCAAGAAACAAGAAAAATCCCAAACACAAGATCTAACAGCACACCTAAAGGAAATAGAAGCAGAACAGCAAAGGCAGCCTAACCCCAGCAGAAGAAGAGAAATAATAAAGATCAGAGCAGAAATAAACAATATAGAATCTAAAAAAACTGTAGAGCAGATCAACGAAACCAAGAGTTGGTTTTTTGAAAAAAATAAAGAAAATTGACAAACCTCTAGCCAGGCTTCTCAAAAAGAAAAGGGAGATGACCCAAATAGATCAAATCATGAATGAAAATGGAATTATTACAACCAATCACTCAGAGATACAAACAATTATCAGGGAATACTATGAAAAATTATATGCCAACAAATTGGACAACCCGGAAGAGATGGACAAATTCCTGAACACCCACACGCTTCTAAAACTCAATCCGGAGGAAATAGAAAGCTTGAACAGACCCATCACCAGCGAAGAAATTGAATCGGTTATCAAAAATCTCCCAACAAATAAGAGTCCAGGACCAGATGGCTTCCCAGGGGAGTTCTACCAGACGTTTAAAGCAGAGAGAATACCTATCCTTCTCAAACTATTCCAAGAAATAGAAAGGGAAGGAAAACTTCCAGACTCATTCTATGAAGCCAGTATTACTTTGATTCCTAAACCAGACAGAGACCCAGTAAAAAAAGAGAACTACAGGCCAATATCCCTGATGAATATGGATGCCAAAATTCTCAATAAGATACTAGCAAATCGAATTCAACGGCATATAAAAAGAATTGTTCACCATGATCAAGTGGGATTCATTCCTGGGATGCAGGGCTGATTCAACATTCGCAAATCAATCAACGTGATACATCACATTAACAAAAAAAAAGAGAAAAACCATATGATCCTGTCAATCGATGCAGAAAAGGCCTTTGACAAAATCCAGCACCCTTTCTTAATAAAAACCCTTGAGAAAGTCGGGATAGAAGGAACATACTTAAAGATCATAAAAGCCATTTATGAAAAGCCCACAGCTAACATCATCCTCAACGGGGAAAAACTGAGAGCTTTTTCCCTGAGATCAGGAACACGACAGGGATGCCACCTCTCACCACTGTTGTTTAACATAGTGCTGGAAGTTCTAGCATCAGCAATCAGACAACAAAAGGAAATCAAAGGCATCCAAATTGGCAAAGATGAAGTCAAGCTTTCGCTTTTTGCAGATGACATGATATTATACATGGAAAATCCGACAGACTCCACCAAAAGTCTGCTAGAACTGATACATGAATTCAGCAAAGTTGCAGGATACAAAATCAATGTACAGAAATCAGTTGCATTCTTATACACTAACAATGAAGTAACAGAAAGACAAATAAGGAAACTGATCCCATTCACAATTGCACCAAGAAGCATAAAATACCTAGGAATAAATCTAACCAAAGATGTAAAGGATCTGTATGCTGAAAACTATAGAAAGCTTATGAAGGTAATTGAAGAAGATATTATGAAATGGAAAGACATTCCCTGCTCATGGATTGGAAGAATAAATATTGTCAAAATGTCAATACTACCCAAAGCTATCTACACATTCAATGCAATCCCAATCAAAATTGCACCAGCATTCTTCTCGAAACTAGAACAAGCAATCCTAAAATTCATATGGAACCACAAAAGGCCCCGAATAGCCAAAGTAATTTGGAAGAAGAAGACCAAAGCAGGAGGCATCACAATCCCAGACTTTAGCCTCTACTACAAAGCTGTCATCATCAAGACAGCATGGTATTGGCACAAAAACAGACACATAGACCAATGGAATAGAATAGAAACCCCAGAACTAGACCCACAAATGTATGGCCAACTCATCTTTGACAAAGCAGGAAAGAACATCCAATGGAAAAAAGACGGTCTCTTTAACAAATGGTGCTGGGAGAACTGGACAGCAACATGCAGAAGGTTGAAACTAGACCACTTTCTCACACCATTCACAAAAAGAAACTCAAAATGGATAAAGGACCTGAATGTGAGACAGGAAACCATCAAAACCCTAGAGGAGAAAGCAGGAAAAGACCTCTCTGACCTCAGCCGTAGCAATCTCTTACTCGACACATCCCCAAAGGCAAGGGAATTAAAAGCAAAAGTGAATGACTGGGACCTTATGAAGATAAAAAGCTTCTGCACAGCAAAGGAAACAACCAACAAAACTAAAAGGCAACCAACGGAATGGAAAAGATATTTGCAAATGACATATCGGACAAAGGGCTAGTCTCCAAAATCTATAAAGAGCTCACCAAACTCCACACCCGAAAAGCAAATAACCCAGTGAAGAAATGGGCAGAAAACATGAATAGACACTTCTCTAAAGAAGACATCCGGATGGCCAACAGGCACATGAAAAGATGTTCAGCGTCGCTCCTTATCAGGGAAATACAAATCAAAACCACACTCAGATATCACCTCACGCCAGTCAGAGTGGCCAAAATGAACAAATCAGGAGACTATAGATGCTGGAGAGGATGTGGAGAAACGGGAACCCTCTTGCACTGTTGGTGGGAATGCAAATTGGTGCAGCCGCTCTGGAAAGCAGTGTGGAGGTTCCTCAGAAAATTAAAAATAGACCTACCCTATGACCCAGCAGTAGCACTGCTAGGAATTTATCCAAGGGACACAGGAGTACTGATGCATAGGGGCACTTGTACCCCAATGTTCATAGCAGCACTCTCAACAATAGCCAAATTATGGAAAGAGCCTAAATGTCCATCAACTGATGAATGGATAAAGAAATTGTGGTTTATATACACTATGGAATACTACGTGGCAATGAGAAAAAATGAAATATGGCCTTTTGTAGCAACGTGGATGGAACTGGAGAGTGTGATGCTAAGTGAAATAAGCCATACAGAGAAAGACAGATACCATATGGTTTCACTCTTATGTGGATCCTGAGAAACTTAACAGGAACCCATGGGGGAGGGGAAGAAAAAAAAAAAAAGAGGTTAGAGTGGGAGAGAGCCAAAGCATAAGAGACTGTTGAAAACTGAGAACAAACTAAGGGTTGATGGGGGGTGGGAGGGAGGAGAGGGTGGGTGATGGGTATTGAGGAGGGCACGTTTTGGGATGAGCACTGGGTGTTGTATGGAGACCAATTTGACAATAATTTTCATATAAAAAAAAAATAAAGTCTCTTCTTACCTAGTTGTGGGTTTGCTTTTTTATGGGACAATAGAAATCATATATGTTGTGTGTAAGATTCTCCATTTCAAAGGGACAACTGATGAGTAATTATATTGCTTATAATCCAAAATGGAGAATTTTTGTCTTGGTGAGGGTGAGAGGCCTTAGAAATAAATAAGGTACGGATAAAGGCTGTGCTGTAAATAATGCATGGCTGGAAACTTTCATTTCCCACTCCTTGCCTGTCCTGGGAATGCTCTTTGGTCTTCAGTGGCCTGTTTCCTCCATTGCTGAAGTCATGTGGCTTTGTGAACTACAGGAGATCCCCATAGGTTCTCTGCCCTGAGATTCCTAGTGGGACTGAATGAAGAGAAACAACCATTTTCAGGAGGCTGGAGACCCATGGAATGGAGGCAAGAGCTTGCTTCTGATGTGCTGACTGCAGAGGCTTCTTCAGTCTGGTGTCAAAGCACAATGTTGAGGTCAGAGAGCAAAAGGTGCACTTGGCCTGGAAGGAAGATGGATAACTGAGGTCTTGCACCAACATCTACTCTGCCAAGCTTGGCTATACTCAGGAGGAAGGCTTGAGTTTCTTAAGGTAGGATCTGAATTAATCTGTTGATTCCACTCATCTTGATTAAATGTTTGGTAAGCACCTGTTACCCTGTTCTCTCCATAGGCTGTGGGATTAGAAAATGACCATGTATGGCTCAATTTTGCATTTCCTGCCCGCAGTGAAAGACCTAGTCCATAGTTGTTAAATATGTTTATGTTGACTCAGTTATATTAAATTACCCTCCACATCTCCTCCTCTCTCCTGGTGGAGAAGGTAGCAAGATGGCAGCGTGGCTAATGTCATGTGAGAGGAGAGGTGGAGAAGTGGGTCCAGGGGTACTTGGATGTTCTTTATCTTCCTGCTAGTGGCGATGATGAGGAAGGTGACTGCTGTTTGTAGCCTGGAAGAGTGGGCATGGGGACTGGAATCCGGTGGGGAGGTGGAGCTGGAACTCCTTATTCTTTCCTGTCTTGTACTCCAAAACACTCCCAGTTAACCCTGCTGGAAATAGGCATGAATCACACTCAAACACAGGGCTGGACACAGAGTTCAGTAAACTCCACCCTTACTGTTTTTTTTTTTTTTATTCTAAATAACACGCTGAACAAATGTGTACACAGCAAACTGGGTGGTGTGAATCATGTTCACAAAAGCAGGTCTGAATAGAAATGCTATGAACAGAACAGTTCTTGAGATAGGCAAGTAGAAAATGGTATCCAATTCACTGTTATTACTCAGTCACAAAAATAATGAGCATACAATTAAGCATATAGCTTAAAAATTAGCATTCTAAGGAATACTACATGAAATACAAATCTCCCCTGTAATTTAGCTTTCCTGAATCATGTCTTTCACAGATAATGATTTCTGGGCAGTTGCCAACTCTCTGGGAGAGGCACCTTCCTTAGTAAAAGAACACCCTCACTGCATAGAGAGAGATGGAAAGGTGTGGGATATACACACGAGGAAGTTTCCAATTGAGAGATGTGAGCTGTATGTGTTTAGAAAACATTAATGTTATTATTAATGAGTATAATGATTAGTATGCAGTCATCCCATCACTGCTTCTCCAAGGAACAAATTGAACCTGGAAATAGTATGTCCACCCTACCCATCTCCTATATAGGCAGGATGAATTTGTATCAGAGGGTAATACTGCAGAGTGTTGAGAGTTGAATGGATAATGAGAGAGTTCTATTTTAGTCTTTCCCATAAGTAGCAGTGCAGGTGGGCACGTTTCTTTAAGGAATTACCTTCCTACATCTATTTCTGGGACTTCCTATGTCTCATCTTTTATGGCCATGGCATCTAAAACTGAAGAGAATACTGGTAGTTTATGTTGACAGGGAAAGCTGGAAGCGGCTCCTGGAAAACACCAGGGATCCCATTCTACTCCATTTCCTCCACTGATTCAACCACAGACATGCCCTTTAGTCACTCTGTCTCAGTGTTTGACCCATAGAACAGAGCTATTGAAAAAGATGCTTCCTAACTTTTCTTCCAGATCCTAACTATCACAATTACATGTGTAACCTTGGCTACTTTGTATTTTAAAATAAGCATTTGTATGGACATGTAATGCACATATATCATAAATCATAATACACAGCTTAAAGAATTTTCACAAAAATCTCATACCCAGAAGCCCAGTCCCCTCCATGCCCTCAGGCAGCCACTGACTTTCAACACCATAGATTAGTTTTGCTGCTTTTAAACTTTTCTTAAGTGGAAGCAAATTGTGTAAAATTTTTGTGAGTCTTTCTATCTTATTTCACTTAACATTACGTTTGTGTGATCCACCTATGGTATTGTAAGTAGAAGAATTTGCTCATTTTGTTCCTGTGAGTATTGCATTGTGTGAACATACCACAGTTTATATATACATTCTATTGTTGATGGAAGGGCATTTGGACTGTTTCCCATTTCTAGATGTTAGTAATAATTATGCTAGAAACATTTTTGCATATTTTTTTATTTTGGTGTACATATACACATATGTCTAACTGATACATACCTAGTGATGAAATTTCTCATTCCTCGGGGTGAGCATATAATCAACATTATTAGATAGTTTTCCTAAGTGATTATATTCCTTTACACTCCCATCACTGGAAGATCAAGTTCCCCTTGCTCCTATCCTTAGCAGTATGTGATATTATTAGGGTTTTGTCATTAGACATTCTGATGGGTGTGAATTGGTACTTTTCTGTGGTTGTAATTTGCATTTTTCTGATGAGTAATGATGAACACATTCTCCTTTTGTCCCCTTTCTTATGCTTTCTGTCTCTTTTTAATATTTTAAGTTTTTGAGTTTATTTATTTTGAGAGAGAGAGAGAGCACATGCATGTGTGTGAATGGGGTAGGGGCAGAGAGAGAGGGACAGAATCCGGAGCAGGCTCCATGCTGTCAGTGCAGAGCCCAATGAGGGGCTCAATCTAATGAACCATGAGATCATGATCTGAGTTGAAACCAAGAGTCAGATGCTTAGCCAATGCTCCCCAGGTGCCCCTGCTTTCTGTCTTTTTGTATGGGAGTTCCTTATATATTCTGGATTGCAGTACTATGTTGGATATATGGATTGAAACTATCTTGTCCCCTCTGTGACTGCCTTATTACTTTTATTAATGGTATATTTAAACATAACACATGTTTCTATGTAGTCCATTTGACAACTCATTTTCTTTATGGTCAGCAGTGTCTTTTGTCTTTTACAAAACAATTTTTGCCAACCTTCAAACCATATTTTCTCATAGTATCTGCTAGAAATTTTATTGTTTTACCTTTCCAGTTTTGCTCTACAAGTCATCTAAGAATGATTTTTTTTTAAATTTTTTTTTCAACGTTTATTTATTTTTGGGACAGAGAGAGACAGAGCATGAACGGGGGAGGGGCAGAGAGAGAGGGAGACACAGAATCGGAAACAGGCTCCAGGCTCTGAGCCATCCGCCCAGAGCCTGACGCGGGGCTCGAACTCACGGACGGCGAGATCGTGACCTGGCTGAAGTCGGACGCTTAACCGACTGCGCCACCCAGGCGCCCCTAAGAATGATTTTTTATCTATGGCCTGAATAGGACTTAGACATGTTTTTCTGCCTGGGTATTCAGTTGACAAAGCACTCTTAATTGCAAAAGTCTTCATTTTTCTGGACTGTTCTGTACCATTCATATATTTTGCTACACTTTAACAAAAAAAAAATTATTAGAAGGAGAAAGAAAGACCGTGAGTGGGGGGAGAGGGCCAGAGGGACGGAAGGAGAGAGAGAAAGAGAGAGAATCCCAAGCAGTCTGTGCTCCTCTCAGAGAGCAACACAGGGCTTGATCCCATGACCCTGGGATCATGACCTGAGCTGAAATTCAGAGTCAGATGTTCAACCGACTGAGCCAACCAAGCTCCCTAATATACTTTGCTATCCTTGAACTAATGTTCTCTGTTTTAACAAGTTTTGATGTGTCAAAGTAAAATATTCTTGCGCTAAAGTATAAGTATTCTAACTTTGTCCCTTTCTCAAGATTATCTTGGCTATTTGCCTTCTTCATTTTCATGTAAATTTTATACATTGCTCATTAATTTCCACAAAAATACCTGCTGTGATTTTGATTGGGATTGTATTAAGTACTCAGATAAATTTGAGAAGAATCAAACTCATGAGCATTACATATTTAGGTTTTTTAAAGTTTCTCTGAGGCATGATTTTGAAGTATTTTTGTGGAAAGATCTTTTCAGTCTTTCACTACATTTTTTCCTAAAAATGTGTTTTCCTTTGAGGTTACTGTCAATGACATCTGTTTAAAATTTTGTTTTCTGGGGCGCCTGGGTGGCGCAGTCGGTTAAGCGTCCGACTTCAGCCAGGTCACGATCTCGCGGTCCGGGAGTTCGAGCCCCGCGTCGGGCTCTGGGCTGATGGCTCAGAGCCTGGAGCCTGTTTCTGATTCTGTGTCTCCCTCTCTCTGCCCCTCCCCCGTTCATGCTCTGTCTCTCTCTGTCCCAAAAATAAATAAACGTTGAAAAAAAAAATTTTTAAAAAAATAAAATTTTGTTTTCTATTAAACTATTACTGGCATAAAGAGAAGTAATTGCTTTCTGTATGTTGTCCCTCTACCTAGCAACCTTGCTTAAGTCAATTAATAATTCCAATGATGTATCTGAATAAAGTCCTATATTTTCTTTCTTTCCAATCATTATTGTTTTATTCTATTTCTTGCCTGGTCAGGCACTATTTGTTGCACTGGTTAGGAGCAGGCATCCTTATCTTATTCTCAAATTCAGAGAAAAAGCTTTCAGTATTTCACTGTTACATATAAAGTTGCCTGTGAATTTTTCTACCTTTATCAGATAAGGAAATTCCCTCTGGGAAGGATTTTAAAGCAGGTGGGAACTCATTCATTGCTTGTTTTCTTGGATCATTATTCCTTTATTCCTACCAAACTTCCTTAAAAATATAACAATGGGATTTGCTAATTGTAAGATAATCAGGGGGTTTTAGGGGATGTTAAGTAAGAGGTTCCTACCTAAGAATGCTTTCAGCAGGCTAGAATGGGCCTTGGCAGACCCTCAGCTGCAAATGTTATCTTCATACCTCTACAAGACCCTGAACTCTTCCTGGTTTCTTGGTCTCTCAGCAACTCCCTCTGCTCTATGCCAGCCTTTCAAGTGTCTCTGTAGAATCTACAAATAACTTGAAAAACATGCCAGGAAATCTGGGTCTTACCTCTCTACACCTCCCCCTTCTCTTGGAATGTAGGCAGCCTGAATTCTTGCTGGTTCTCAACAAAAATATTTTGTCCAACTGTTGGGAAAATGAATAAAGTTTTACACCATAAGATGGCCAATGGAACTAAAACAAGCGCTGGTCTCTAGCTTAGAGATCCCTTTTCTGGGTTCTTCTTGCCTTGTTTGCCATGCACGCGAAAGCCCGCCACAGATATGGAAGCTGACAACTATAAATTACCCTTCCCCCTGTAATGTCCCAATTTCGAATCTGAGAGACCACCAAGGAGCCAATACTGATACAAAATCACAAGGGTTTATTTGCAAGCTCGAGCTTGGGCCCAAGTATACCCGAAGCAGTGGAGCAGGGACTTGGACCCCTAGGTTAAGAGGCATAGCAGTTTTATAGGGGCCAGTGGCCAATGAGATTGTAACACACACAGAAAGTTGCATAGTCATGTCAGTCCACATGCAGGTGGCCAATTGAATTACAATTTACCCTATAGTAACTGTTTGAACTAGCCTATCACTCTGGTCAGAATTGGCGCACAAGTTTGGCGGGCAAAAGGCGGGGTTTAAGAATTGGCATGCAAGTTTGGGGGGCAAAAGTCGGGGTTTACATTCTTTGGCGGTTAGGGGTTCTGCATTCCTATATGAGCGGGTTTCCAGTAAGGGTGTGCTCAGCGGTTTGACTAGGGTGGGGGAGTGTCTTAAGCAATAAGTAGGTCATGTGGGGGTTATACGTGAGATGGTGGGTGTAGCACAAAATGGAGTTAGTCTTGCTCTGCTTGTCCAGGGGTAGGGGATTTTTGTTAAATTCCTTGGGTCCCACACCCTCTTCATTCAGGGCTCAGATCTTTGGGGAAATGGTCTCCTCTGAGCCTGCCAGTGTTAAAGAAATCTCCGATCCACCAAGATCTCTGAGTGCTGCTTGGTTTTTCCTCCAGCATTCCAGCCTGGTTCCGAAACATATTTGGTTCCCTGACTGGGAAACCCTGTAATAGGTCAACTTATAAGATATCAGAAAGCATATTGTATATAAGTTCGGCTTAAACTCCTCTTTCATGAATAGTTGAGATAAAAGGCTTATGTAGTTCCCTATTAGGGTTATCAGTAATTGCTAACTGCCCTATCTCACTTCTGTGACCTCGCCTGCTTACTAAATAGATAACTTAGGATGCAAAATGCTCCCCACCCCCTCTACCAAGATCTGGCAAGACCAACATGTAAAAAGTCACGTACTCACTGCCCTATAGCATCTCAGGTGTCTATGATTGGTCATTTTAAACCCTCTTAGGACAAAGACCTTTAAATTTTATAGCTTCCCACCAAAACTAACGTCTGGCTATTGTTGTCTACCATGAAATGCTGTACATTGTAATTGGTTAACCAAATAATGATGTATTCTGACTTGCTAAAATCCATATAAGCCCACTGCTGCCTTTGTTTGGGGCCATTCTCTGCACTTTTCTCCTTAAGATCAGGAGATCAGGTTTGGCCCAGCCGTGAATAAAATCTTGCCTCACTTCTATTCAGCGTCTGGTGATTTTTTCGATATCACCCTGTTTCAACCCAACTGCACTGGCTCATTGTCACCACCGGTTTGGAAGAATGGAGAGGTGGTGATGGAACGAGGAATCTCAAGGAAGAAGGCGCCCCCTGCCTGAATTTCAGCAGTTTCCCACTGGGAGACTCAGGCCAGCCCTGCTCCACTGTTCCCACCAGACTTGAGGAGACTTGGCAGGTGAGGACCTGGACCCAATGTCAGAACCAGTAAGGCTGGTGCCCAATCTAGTCAGGCCCACTCACAAGAGTGGAAGGGGGACCTGATCACTCTCCAGAAACATCAGAGGTCTCACAGGTAGGAATTCTGTGAGAGGGAATGTAATAACCTCTGGTGTGTATGTGAATGTGAATGTGTGACTTGGTTTTGCTTGCCTGCCAAGTTCGATTCTGTGGCTCCATGGGCGGGTACCCGTAAGGTCCCCAAAAGCCCATGGAGTCTGATTGGGCCCATCTGTGATTCTGTGATGAATGACATACAGTCTATGGCGGCATTGGAATAGTTTTCAATTGTAAGTCACAAAGCTGAGACTGCTATGGCTAAGCATCATCTAAGTTCCTTCAGGACACGGCCAGATGGGCATCTGACTGGTCTCCTCATTAGAGGGGGCATGCCTATCCCTCTGTCTGTTTTTGCGATTCCACCTCACTGGAAGATTATGGGGTCGGGACAGAGCAAAGAAGGAGTTTTTGGGAGATTATTGAATTAAGATAACCTCTGGCATTTTAAGAACCCCATGTGAGTTAGAATGGCCCACTTTTGGTGTAGGAGGCCCTCTGAGAGAACCTTGGATGTCCCAATGGTCCACTGCATCTGGCATGTTGTCTCCAGAGACCCAGGTCACCCTGATCAATTTCCATTCATCAACTCCTGTCTTGAAACTGCCCCAAACCCTCCACCGTGGGTGCAATTCATCTACAGCAAGCAGAGTCAGGCAAAGATTTTAGCCACCTTATCTGGAGACTCACCCAGGGAACCAAAGAAGCAGCCCACTGTTTCCCTAGTGTTTGCAGGAGACCTGTAAGAAAATCCCATCTTTCTGCCACCTTATGACTCACCAGTCTCCCTCCCCCCTGCCCCTGAGCTTGAAACTCCTCCCTGTCTGTCTCTCCTCTGCCCTGGAAGTGCCACCCCAACTCTCCTCCCCTCCCAGACCCAGAAAACCCTCCCCCACAAGGACCAGCAGCCAGATTGCACCCTCAGCCAGGCACAGGCACTCTCCAGATGTTGGCCCACATTCGCTGGTACCAAAAGGCTCTTCTCCAGGGGATCAGAGCAGGGGTTGAAAAGCCCATGAATATGCCCAGCAGCAAGGGGATTCCTCCGAGGATTGTTATGAGAGGCTATGCGAGGCTTACACCCTGTTTGCTCCAGAGGCACAAGAGAACCATGACAAAAGGTTGGGGAAGGTCTAGTTGCCAAAAGGGGGGAGGCCCAGAACCTCCTTAGCAAGGGGTCAATGAGCCTACTGCAAGGAGAAAAGACATTAAAATAATAAATGTCCCAACCAGGGAAAGTCCCAGAAATCCAGCTGATATCAGAAGGGACCTTGAGAAGGGGACCTTATTGCTCTGGCAGAGATAAAATCAGACTGAAGGGGACACTGACTCTGTCCCTGTTCCTTTGCCTAATAGATGTGAGGGATTCTCCCTCATTTCCCAGGTTAACAGCTATAATTGGAGCCAACTGTTGTTAGTTTACCTTGATATGGGGACTTTAAGGAATGTTCCCAAGCAGTTGCTGAAACTTCATTTGTTTTGGGGAAATTCCCAGTCTTCTCTGTCCTGATGTGCACTCCATATTTCCACTTTGATGGAAAAAAACATGGTGTCTTCTCTGAGTTAAGGTTTTGAATTAGGTTTTCCTTCTCTGCCTTCTACTGGCACCTTGCCTCTTCTGCCTTCCCCATCCCCCTGCTGTTTCTGCACCAACTTGGATGTGGTCTACATAACTGGTTCCAATACCCTCCTCAGTGCCTCAAGCACTATTGGCTCCCCCTCCAATCCTCAATTCAAGGAGTAAAGTGCACCCCCTTGGACATCTAGCTCTTTTCCAAATAGAATGAATTGCTAAAGCTTTGATTACTGAACACAGGTTTGTGTTTTTAACTTCTTATTGCAGAGAAATTAAAGCTATTTGGACCTATTGGAAAACGTGCTTTGTACGTAATTGGTTCATGAATTTACCATCTAAAAAAATTCTGGTGTTGGGGCGCCTGGGTGGCGCAGTCGGTTAAGCGTCCGACTTCAGCCAGGTCACGATCTCGCGGTCCGTGAGTTCGAGCCCCGCGTCGGGCTCTGGGCTGATGGCTCAGAGCCTGGAGCCTGCTTCCCATTCTGTGTCTCCCTCTCTCTCTGCCCCTTCCCCGTTCATGCTCTGTCTCTCTCTGTCCCCAAAATAAATAAACGTTGAAAAAAAAAATTGTAAAAAAAAAAAATTCTGGTGTAATCACCTCTCAATTGGTTACTAAGTCCTTACTTGGAGACTAAGGTTTCCTAAGAGTTAAAATTCTGCTAAGTGTACTTAAGACTGATGGAAATAAGGAAAGAAACCCTGTATGTAGGAAAGTAGAAGGTATGTAAGAAAGGCATAAGGAATGGAAATACACTTTTGTTGAGGGTAGAAGAAAGTAATTTTGTCCTAAATGAGACTGTACTATTTGGAGAGAAATGGCTTTGGGACAAAGCTTGAAAGCAAAAGAAAGTTGTAGAAGGTTCATAAGGGAAATCTTTGGAAAGGAATTTTATGTGTGCTCAGGATGGACTAAGGTTGAGATGAATGGAATTTTAAAAGTACACTGGTATAAGGTTGAAATTCTGCTTTTCTCTCTGCTCAAATGACAAAATTTTCTTGGACTGTTGATCTGCTCTTGATAAGACAATGCAAAGGTTTGTCTTCCAGGAAAACCAATCTTTATCAGGTCTTTGATTACTTAGTTAAAACTTCTGAATGTTAAAGGAACTAGGTTTTGGTAACAACTATATAATGCTATACATTCACCTTTAGAATCTTTTATTGCCA
Organism: Herpailurus yagouaroundi; assembly: GCF_014898765.1. Lineage (NCBI taxonomy): Eukaryota > Metazoa > Chordata > Mammalia > Carnivora > Felidae > Herpailurus > Herpailurus yagouaroundi. The sequence goes on along the minus strand of NW_024412416.1, from coordinate 27,456,754 downwards.
CCTTGATTGAATAAAGTTTCAAGATTTGTAATGATCTGTAATCTTATTTAGGATGTACTTATAACTTCCTAAGGTTTTAACAAACCTCACTGGATTTAAATGGTAAATGAAGTCTTTTTGACTAATTAGGCCCTTTTATTTGGGATGCTAAGTTACTCGGAAAAGCACTGTCATATAATGGTAAACGTTAGGTTGTATTACACAGGTAAATGCTGTAATCGCCCAAATACGTATGAAATTCCTAAAGTTTTAATGTTTTGGTATAAGGTCATCACTTAATATTCTAATTACTTGAAGTGTTATGTGTCACAAAAATAACCGAATTTCTTTGTCAACTGCATCATAATGAACTGTCATCAGATCTTTAACGATGTCTATTTCTGAGATTTTGTCATTTATAGTTGTTCTTATTCTCTCACAAAACGTGTTTCTTCAAGGAGATTTATAAAAAGGACTTTGGGGACAAATACAGGTATGCAACATCTTTTTTTTAAATTCTTTTTTTAACATTTATTTATTTTTGAGAGACAGAGACAGAGCATGAGCAGGGGAGGAGAGAGAGAGAGAGGGAGACACAGAATCCGAAGCAGGCCCCAGACTCTGAGCTGTTTGTTAGCACAGAGCCCGATGCGGGGCTCGAACTCATGAACTGCGAGACCATGATCTGAGCTGAAGTCAGATGCTCAACTGACTGAGCCACCCAGGCGCCCCTACGGCATCTTTAAGATTAATACTAAAATGGGTAAGAATTTCCAGAACTAAAAAGCTGCATTCAAATTGAACAAGAATTAAGAACATGGGATTAAATGAACTGAGGAAGATTATAGTTCTGTGATTCCTGTTGAAAATATTGCTGGTTCTCTAATGTTTTCTCTTCCAGATTAAGGAAATTTCTCTTAAGATATCTATGATATACAGAAATGTCATAAAGTATTCATTTGTAAACTGAAGCATTTATCTTTTCTCTCTACATAACTCCTCTGAAATTCAAAAATTCTCAGTGAGTATTATTTCTTTAATGGCAATTACAATTGTTTGCACAAGTTCAGTAAGAATCTGTTAATCTTGTAACAGGTCACCATTGGAAATACTGGTTATTTTACCAGTATTTGGAATGTCATATTTGAGAGTGACATGCATAGACTCAGATATGACCAGACAGCTTTAAGGAACTGAGGTTGGCTTTATGAAACATGGAGCCATAAAGCCCCTTGGAAATGTTGGCCTGATACCTTGCTTACAGAGTTCCCAGCAGCCTCACCGAGTAAAGAAGGTCATGTTCTGGCAGGTGCAGGAACCTCAGGATATCTTGGGGACCTCATGAAGAGGAATTCACCCAATTCTACAGGTATTGCAGGCCTGTCTGATGGCAAGGATTTGGCTTGGCTTCTGGCCTGGAGAAGCGACTAAAAGTTCAATCTGGAGATTCCTTATAAAAGGTTCCAGCAAAGCAAACTTTAAAAGAGCCTCATGATCAATCGCTGTTCTTGCTGAGCTTATGTAAATAATTAGGCCAGGTTTGTTAAGACTGGACTTGTTCTACAAATGCATTGGTCTCAATTTGGCTATCTCCGGAAAGGGGGGTTTTTAGAGAGAAAAACTATGTTTCAACAATGCACTGTTATGGATGTGAAATTCTAGTTATGATTATCTTTAAATGTTTGTTGTTTGCCTAAACTAGACAACTTGAGGTAAACTTCAGAAAAATTGTCACAGTATTTCATGTATAGACAATCTTCTGTGCTTGTTATTCTGTGGGGATAATAAGACCCCATGGGCATATGATTATTTAAACAACTGGAAAACAGGATGGATCTCTATGCAAACCATATTTTTCCTAAACCTGATTGGACAATTACCAGAAACCCACCCCTTTCAAAGACTTGGAGGTGGACTTTACAGATATACAACCAAATAGAGGATTCGGTTTCAGGTATCACTGGGTCCATCACTGCAGAGTTCAGAAGGCCAACTCAGAGGAACCCTCAACCTGGTGAAGTGATCCAGATCCAGTCAACCCACTTAAATTGAACCTCAAAAAGACACTGACCCCTGAGATCTTCACCCCTGCTCCAGCCACAACCTGGAAGCTGGCTGGCCTGTGTGCGGCAGAAGCTTGAGGAATCAATGTGTGGACTGAGCCCAGGGGTTTGGATGCAACTCTGCCAGCCCTTGCCCCTTACTGGTATCATAGCCTTCATCTTGTTTCTTGCTGTTGGGCTGAGACTGCACCAACAAACTGGACATGGAACAGATGGCAGACTCCCTGGTAACCTTACAAAGCCAAATAAACTCCCTGGCAGCAGTGTCCCTCCAAAATAGGTAAGCCCTCAACCTCCTCACTTCAGAAAAAGGAGGGACTTGGATCTTTCTGGGGGAGGAATGTTGCTATTTTGTGAACCAACCAGGAATAGTCAGGACTAAGGTTAAGGAACTCAAGGAAATAATTCAACGTGGAAAACAGGAAAATATCAATGGAGAGGATGGGATCTCACAGACTGGGCATCCTGGCTCCCTGCCTTGGCAGGACCCCTCCTTTCCATAATTTTACTTGTGACCATCAGCCCCCGTTTACTAAATACCCTGGTACATTTTATTGAAAACACTGTTGCTCAGCAAACTGCAGCACGTGTCTTAGCCCTCTGAGGTTACCAAACCCTAGAACAAAAAGGGATGCCTAAGAAAAGATTTTTTTAAAAGGCATCAAAGGGGGGAATGTTGGGAAAATGAATAAAGTTTTACACCATAAGATGGCCAACGGGACTAAAAGAGGCTCTGGTCTCTAGCTTAGAGACCCTTCTTCCAGGTTTTTCTTGCTCTGTTTGCCACACACGCAAAAACCTGCCACAGATATGGAAGCTGACAACTATAAATTACCCTTCCCCCTTCATTCGGGGCTCAGATCTTTGGAGAAACAGTCTCCTCTGAGCCTGCTGGTGTTAAGTAAATCTCCAATCCACCAAGACCTCTGAGTGATGCTTGGTTTTTCTGCCAGTATTCCAGCCTAGCTCTGTAAAACAACTATTAGATTATTTTGCAGGACAGAATTCATCAGAAACAACTGAATCTGATAAGTGCCATAAGCAGAAGTAAGTTCTGGAAATGCAAATTTTAGCATATGTTATACATAATTTCAAAATAGTAATTTTAATGTTTTATACATATTATAACGTGAAAATTTATCATTTTAGTAGTATACTTTAATGTAAGATTTGAACAATATTGTATACTATATTGTTTTAAGTTTAAAAATGTAAAAAAAAATGTGATGATTTAAAATGGAGACATTTAGTTTACGGACAGCTCTCATTATTTAAAAAAAATTTTTTTAGTGTTTTATTTATTCTTGAGAGAGAGACAGAGACAGCGCATGAGTGGGGGAGGGGCAGAGAGAGAAGGTGACATAGAATCCAAAGCAGGCTCCAGGCTCCAAGCTGTCAACACAGGCTCAAACCCACAAACCTTGGGATCATGACCTGAGCCAGCATGTGATGTTCAACCAACTGAGCCACCTAGGTGTCCCTGGTTAGCTCTCATTATTAATTAATTAAAAATCATTCACTAAACTTTGCTGAATACCTACTATGTGACAGACACTTTTTGGTGCCTGGTGAGACATCAGAACAAAGATTTCTGCCCTAGAGGGGCTTATATTCCATCAGAAGCAGACACAAGCAATTAACATACTATGTCAGCCTATAGGAAGGGTTAGGGAGGACTTGGGAGTGCCCAGCTGTGTAGATTCTACTGAAATACTAAACCATGTAGACTGGTCAGGACCATTAGGAAGGAAGGCAACATTGGAAAGAGGATTTGAGCCAGGCTGACTGAGGGGACAGGTTAGTGGGCTGCCAGTCTGAAGGTCTGATTTTTAGAAGGGCTCAGGTTGGAGCAGGAAAGACATAGGTCAGAGGTGGACAGAAATGTGGACCATGGGGACCAGTGACATGTGGAGCTACTGCACTATTGAAGGAATAATGGGATCTTACATTTTCAAAGAAAAAAAAATTTCATCTGAAAGAAAATATGAAGAATTAAAAAAAAAAACCCAAACCTCTAAATTAGACTATATTCTCTATCTTTTGAATGTCTAGATCAATCAAAAACTTTTCAGGTATTCTGTTTATGTTTTAACCAAATCAAATTGGTTCAAAATAATGCAGTCATTCATCAGAGATGAGCACTAATGGATCCTGGGGTCATGAGTGTTCCTAATGCTGAGAATGTTTTTTTGTTTTTTTTTTTTGTTTTTTTTTTTGTCCATGTGTTGTTTTTTTGTACTTAGTTGTAATTATCCTTTGCCCCAGTTTTCTGTAATGGGCAAAGAAGACTGTATATGGTCAATTTGAAAACATATGTAAATGGCAATCAAATTTGTTTCTTCCTGTTGGGTAAAACCAAAGCAATAAATGACAATTTTCTCATACCATAATTTTGTAAACTGTTATCTCCAAAAGTTATGAATAAGCTTCTAGTTTACTGAAACATCTGAAAGAGGACATAGTTAGAAAAGGGAGAAATCCCTGTTCTTGTCGTGCGAGGGAGGAGGGGCTGTAGCCCAGGCACCCAACCATCCATGCATGAATACAGTGTTTCTGTTCGTTCTTTCCCCAGTTTATGAAGAGACAGATCCTCTTCATGCACAATGGAATTCACTCTCCTCAGCTTCCAGTTTATGTGGTTGTTTTCAAGTCTACATTTTGGAGGAAGCTAATTCAGAAACAAATATTTCATACAATGGATTGGTATTTAAAATAAGACCATCTCTGGTCAGTAAGCCTGTTCTTATTAGCTTGTCCCTCTCACTGTATTTACAGGACAACTGTCACAACGATATCTTGTCAGACACCAAACTGTGCATGTGACAGCCCAGGGTTCCTGTCTCAAAGTTGAGCCAAAAGTGATTAAACCTCTTGGCAGCACTGAAATGGATTACACAATTTCACAGGTGGAATAAACAGATGACAGAAAACAAGAAACCACACTGGGAATCCTGTTATGTTAAACAGTGTTAACATATGTGCCATTTTTGAATCTGCTCTCAGAAATCTATCTTTTTAAAGGAGAACTTTTCTTTCTCTCCCCTGAGCACACAGCACCTACTACCTTCCTCCTGCCCTGTTACACAGACTGACCATGGCATCAGAGACTCTGAGAATCTATGAAGGGGTGAGGATTACAAGTATAATGTTTATTCAACTTCTTCATGCTTCATTAAATCAAAGAAAGATGTTGTTTAGCGTTTATATCTATGAATAGCTTAACATTAACATTACAATGTATTCATTTCCTTTGAGTTTTTTTTTTCTTTTTGTACATGCAGGCTGAGGCCAAATCCCACATATGAGGAATCTCTACATCTGCCATGAATAAAATACCGTCTACATTTTCTTCTCAAAAAGAGACATGTAATTTGAAAGTTATATACATATCGCAGCTAAAATAGCTATTCTTGCATAATAATATATAACACACAATTTTCTCCCCACTCAGAACTAATAGATACTATAAATTCAGAGACCCACTATATTTTTATGACAAAGTATATGAGGTTTATAAGACTACTTTTGAAGACATTGCATACAAAGCCATCAGTGCTTTTTGAGTTTTAAGATAGATTTTATAATCGAATGCAAAATCTATTGTAAGTGCTATATGCACATGCAAAGTGTGTGAAACTACCTGACAGCCAGTGTAATAACAGTCTTATGGCAGTGTCAAGTTATAGGAGCTAGGAGTGCCCTTCTACTTACCAAGTAGATATACTTAGAATGACTTTGACTGGAAGTAGTAGGAAATTTACATCAAATTAATTAAAAAATAAAGAAATTCATTAACTCATATTAGGGAAAATGCTGATAAAAAGTGGGCTTTGGAGTCAGTTGACCCAAAAACATCCTGAGACCCACTCAATTCTCCATTCCATGCCTCTGTTTTCTGCTGTGTGTTTGGTGGGTTTGGGGTGTTTTTCTTGCCCATCAGTTCTGTTCCCAAAGCCCCGATGCCACCTAATTTTAGAAATGTACTTTCATTGAATATAAATCACAAAACACTAAAGCACCACACTCTTAAGTTTATAGCTTGGTGAATTTTTACATTGCCGATGTGGTAGGCACAATACTTCCCCCTACCAAGATGTCTATACCCTAATGCCAATAATGTAAGTCTTTAAAAGCAGAGGCCCTGGATAACTTTCCTTGCCTGTAGGCAGAGATGCAGATGGCAGTGAGGAGGAGTTGATACTCCAAGTACTGGCTCTGAGATGGAAAGCTCTGTGTGTAAGGAACTAAATTGTTCCAGGAGTTCAAGTGCACACACACACACACACACACACACACAAAACACACACACACACACACACACACACACACACACACAAACCAAAAAACCCCCACAAAAACAGGTCCTCCTTCAGGGTCTGTGCAAAGAAATAAGGCCCTCTAACACCTTGATTTTAGTTTGGTGAGACTCGTATGAGACTTCTGATCTGCAGAGCAAAAAGATAAGGAATTTGTGTTGTTTTAAGCCAGTAATTGTGTGATAATACATTATGGTGGCAACAGAAAACTAATACATATTTTTAGACCCAGGGGGTGCTATAACAAATGGCTAAAAATGTGGAAGGGGCTTTGAAATTGGAAAGTAGGTAGAGACTGAAAGAATTTTGAGATGATAAAGCTTTGATTACCTTGAACAGACTATTAGTAAAGAAAAATGGATGTTAATGACATTGCCACAGAGAAATCAGGAGGAAGTAAAGTGTATGGTAGAGCAACCTGTATGCAGTTTAGAGAATATCTAAGCTTGTGAAGAGAATGTTGTTAGAAATATGAGCATTATAGACACTGATGATGAAGATTTAGAAGAACAGAAATGTGTTATTGGATACTGGACGAAAAGGGATATAGTGGTAGAAAACTTAGCATGTCTTGTGGTTGTGTGAAAAAGAGAACTTGTGACTACAGTCCAGTTTTTTGTTGTTTATAGCATAAAGCAAAAGAAAATAGATAAACTAAAGGAAAAATTTCAAACAAAAGGGAACCAGGACTTGATGGTTTGAGAAATCCTCAATCTATCCAGGTTTTAAAAGACACTAAAATTAAGAGATTTACTGCCGAAACAAACAAACAAACAAACAAACAACAAAAACACATACTCTAGAGAAAAGGCTGAATGGAAGGCCTTACAAACTTTGGTGAATATCTTAGGAAGATCAAAATTTCAGAGTATTCAGTCATACAGAAGGCTCTTTGAAGAGACTGTGATTCACAGATGCCCTCAATCAAACCAGAAAGCATCTAAAAAGCTTAAAGACATTGTCTCTCAACCATCTTAGCAAAGGAAAAGTGGAGATGGAATTATCTAGGAGGGATATGTGATCAAGCCTCTTATTTAATGGTGTGAATCCGTATGCCATACATGTGTGACCCACAAGATTCTTGAGAATTTTGTATCAGCAGAAACAGTACTAGCTTGTACTAAAAAGTATAGAAAGAATTTTTAAAAAGAAGATTGTTGGACTCTTAAAATTCTACTGGAAGGCAAAAGGCTGATAACTACTAGCTGTACACATTTGCTGTATTTCATGAAAAAGGTAGGATAATTCAGAGAGTCACATAGCTGAGAGCCACCTAGTACCATGTTTTGACCTTCAGACCTAATGGAGTTTACTTGTCTTGATTTCAAATTGCTTGGGACCAGTGACTCCTTTTATCCCTGAAAAGGAATGTCTGTAATTATTACCTGATGCCTGTTACCCCGGTGTATTTTGGGAACAGAAAACGTGTTCTTTTGGTTTCAAAGCTCCACAAATGGAGGGGAATTTTGCTCCAGGACAGATTGCACTCAGAGCCTCTCTAATACATGATTTAGGTGGTAATATTTTGAACTTTGAAGTTGATAAGATTTATATTATAAACTTTGAGTTGATGCTATTATGGGTTGAAACTTTCGGGGACTGTGGGATGGAGTGAATGTATTTTGCATGTGTGATGAACATAAATTGTGAGGGGCCAGAGGGCAGACTGTGGCAGGCAGAATAATGCCCCCTCTCAGAGAGGTCCATATCATAATCTCTGGAACCTGTGAATATGTCATACAGCAAAAGGGAAATTACACATGTGATTAAGCTAAGGATCTTGAGTTGAGGGTATTATCCTGGATTATTCAAGTAAGCCCTATCCTTAAGGATGTCTGTCTTCATTTGATTCTTTGATGCAATCTAGTATTCACTGACCCTTAACTCTAGCTACTTATTTTCTTCTTTCCCTTATTAGCAGACCTCCAAAAGATTCATCTCTCTTCCATGGTGCCTCTCTTTCCCCAACAAGTGGTTTCTTTCCAGGACTGCCACCTCTGAACCCCTCAAGATCCTCCTATATGACACCTGAGAAGTCAGTTATTTGATCAAGCAGGTCAAAGACTTGATACCTTTCACACTTAAAGAGGTACCTCTCTATCGTCCTGTGATGTCTCATTGATGTGATCTGGGTTCTGCTCCTACTAGAAGGCCACACTGACTTCTCCCCTGTATCACTCCATCTCTGTTCCAATCTGCATCCAGGTCTCTAAGACTTTGCTAACCAGAGAGGTGCAGCTGAGACACAGCAACATGCCACATTTCCCGTCTACTTCCCCTAGAATGAGAAGCTTGGTTGCACATGGTGGACCTTCAAACATATTCCTGCGCATTTTTTCCTGATGATTGGAAACAACCTAACAGGCATCACATGCTTTCCAGCTTACAAATATCTGTGTCTTTGTCACCTGCCTCTAGATTGTTGAGCCAATGCCACATAGATTTGCTTCTGTTGTATGTTTTCCTTTGTCACGTAACTTTCTAGAAGCAGATGACCTAGGCTGGGTTCCAGACTCCTTCTAGCAAACTGTCACTCCTCCTCAGTTTTTGCTCCCATCTGCATCGTCCAAGATGGAGGTGCACAGGGAAGAATATGTATGCTCTCTCCCTAGGGGGATAGAAGCAACACCTGTCGCTCCTCCTCCCATCCCATTGTCTGAACAAATCACATGTCCACTTCTGGCCACTGTGAAGTGGAGAAGCTGGAGAATGTTCTCTTATTCTTTTTTTTTTAATTAAAATTTTAAATTTTAATTCCAGTACAGTTAACATTCAGTGCTATGTTAGTTTCAGGTGTACAATATAGTGATTCAACAATTCTATACATTACTCAGTGCTTATCATAAGTGTACTCTTTAATCTTTTTTACCTATTTCACCCATCCCCCCACCTACTTCCACTCTTGTAACCATCAGTTTGTTCTCAATGGTTAGGAGTCTGTTTCTTGGTTTGTTTCTTCTTTATGATTTTCATTCTGAGTGTTCAAAGCTTAGCTAAACAGTGTAGTTCTGTTACTCTGGAACAGTTCTTCAAACATGGCCTAATCTGTCCTGGTACCTCCTTTTTTTTTTGTTTGTTTGTTTTTTGTTTTTTTGGTATTGGACATGAGTTAGTTTTTACATTTTTAAACAATTGTTAAAAAAAATAAAGTAGAACATGTGACAAAGTCAGTATACTGCCCACAAAACCTAAAATACTTCCTACCTGGCCCTTTATATAAAAAACATGCTGAAACCAGTTCTATAAGAAGAAGGGAGTAGGGGTGCCTGGGTGGCTCAGCTGGTTGAGTGTCTGACTTCATCTCAGGTCATGATCTTACAATTGACAAGTTGGAGCCCCACGTGGGGCTCTGTGCTAACAGCTCAGAGCCGGGGGCCTGCTTGGGATTCTGTGTCTCCCTCTCTCTCTGCCCATCCCCCACTCATGCTGTCTCTCTCTGTCTCAAAACTAAAAAAAAAATTAAAAAAATTAAAAAAGAAGAGGGGAGTGGATCATGGGGATGCATGTCCCTGTGAATGCATTCAGTAGAAAGTCTTACTGATTTTCTTTCCTGACCTTCTCTTTCCAGTGAAGTAGGGTGAAACGCTGATATTCTCCCATCCAAATGCAAACCGTGCCCATCCTCTCCTACCTCCCAACACCTAAGAGAAGACCCTGGGGACAAAAACTCCAAGTATCCAGGAGGGAGAGGCAGCTCTCTCTTCCTAGGTGTAAATAAAGGGCCTTTTAAAGAGGCACCAAAAAGCTTCCTGAATTGCCTTACTTTACTTGACTTTATTCTCTTATTTTACTTCTTTTTGAATAACCCAGGTCTTGGTCTCACTGGTAAGGGGTAATGCATATGCTCCAGGTGACATGTGTGATCCTAGCTATGTAATGTGGTGATGACATGGACTGGTATTCAGTGTGTCATCAAATACATAGTGGACAGCCACTGGCATAAGGTTCACCTTCTTTATTCTTACATGTGTATGGCACTTCTTTATCTTTATTTCCAGTTGTTTGCTGAACAATTAGTTTTAGTTCTTAGCATTTGAACTATTCTCCTTTTATCAAACCTTGATGTTGTGGGTTCACTCTCAACTCTATATTTGCTTAAAGCAAGAGTAACAATCATACCTACTTGTCTCAAAGGAACATGCTAATATGTGTGTGTGTGTGTGTATGTGTGTGTGTATAACACACACACACATATATAAAACACAACAGACAAATATTTGGATTTGAGCAATATTTCACTAGTAATTCCTGAGTAATATTGAGATCATTATTGAATATGAGATTGAGTATAATACTGAATTGCTGATTGACTTGAGTTCAGTTTTCTCATATGTATACTGGGAATAAAATGCCTTTCTCACAGAGCTTTGGGGATCAAGTGTACAATATCTCTAAAACAAAACAGAAACAGTAAAGAATTTCCCCTTCTTCTTAGTCATTAGTAAGACTAAGCATCAAAGAAGTCAGGATCCCAGTGGCTGACTCAGATGTCCTGGAGCTCAGGATAGCCAGCAAGAGACAATGGATTATAGAAATATGCACAGTACCATTAATGTCCTCTACAGGCCTATTATGGGATGACTGCATCTCCTCAAAAAAGATATGTTGTATTTTTTAACATCTAATACCTCAGAATGTAATCTTTTGGAAACAAGGTCTTTACAGAGGTGACCAAGTTAAAATGAGGTCATTAGGATGGGCCTTAATCCAATGTGGCTTTATAAAAAGGGAAAATTTGGACATAGAGACAGCCACACAATGAGGGGAGACAACATGAAGATACAGAGACAATGCCAACTTTAGCTAAGAATGTCTGGGGACACCAGAAGCCAGGGAAGAGGCCTGTAACAGACCTTTCTCTCACAGACCCTAGAAGAAACCAACCCTGGCAACAGCTTGACTTTGGACTTTTAGCCTCCAGAACTGTGAGGCAATAAACTTCTGTTGTTTAAGGCATCCAGTCTATGGTACTTTGTTACAGCATCACTAGAGACAAATGCATGTACATTTAAAACATTATCCTTTAGAGGCTGAGAATAGCTCTGAGAATGCCTTCAGATATCTCTTCCGGTGGGTTTCACCTGAGAGATCCCCCCAGAGCTTTTTGAGCCACCTAGTTTATGGTACTTTGTTACTGCAGCTCCAGGAAACCATACGGACAGACAGGAGAATTTTGTGGACAGTTTGAAGCTGTGTGCCACATATTCTAAATATATGATTTCCCATAATACACCTCTGAAATGTCCCTTGCAGACCAAGTGACTCACATTCTGATTTTTAGCAGGCACCTCTGGAGAGTCCTCTACATCTTAAATGTTGAGAAGCTTGGAACAAGGATTTGGTAAATGTGACAAGGGCAAGGAAGTCTGATGGGTTTGGGTTTATGAGTTTGGTGGATGGGAATATGATATGCAAGGATGGCTAAGGTGGGCAGGAAAATGTGAATGACCCTTCAAAACCATCCAGGAGGTCAGCTGGCTCCCCCTGGTCTTCCTCAGGCCCTACATTTGACCTGTTCCAGTTCTGTTTTTCACACTGATTTCTCATCACTATATATACTCTCTGTGGGCTCCCTCTGTCTCTGGGCCAGATGTGTCCTGGGGGGTGACCTCCCTTGTACTTTGGGCATATTTAATGTCTATGAAAATATGGCTTATAGGATGTTTATTATGATTTCTAGAAAGAGAAACCATGGACTCACACAGCTGTATTTAACATAGGCATATTTGGATGCACATTCATTCACTTATTAGCCATTCATTAAAAAATATTTCACTCCTACTATGAGCCAGATATTATTCTAAACAAGGGAACATGGAGAAAACCAGGTAGAAAACAAAATCCCCGATCTTTTTTTTTTTTTTAATCATGGGGGTGGTGGATAGATAATTAGAAAAGCAGATATAGGTATAAAATTTTAGATGCTGAAAAGAGGTAAGAAGAAATACAAAATAGGTTAAGGAGGCAAGAGAGAATGGTGGAAGGGTGGGAAAGTAGCCCTTAGGGTTCTGTGGATTTCTCATGAATATTAAGATAAATCTGAGCAGCCATTAGACTGCAGCCAGAACACTTAATGAGAGTGTCCACAGCTGCCTTGCATTCAGGAAAGACAAACAGACACATGCTGCCAGCTGTGCAAATGGGAAAGGGCTTGTGGGAATCTGTACTCACAGCCCTGAAAATGTTCCATCTCTGCCTGAGCAATCCAATTTGAGGAATTTATTTTGAACAAATGCCCACAAACATTTGGAAAGATTGGTGTGCTAGGGTTTTCACATTCACATTACCTACCATTGAAAAATAGATACATGACTCCAGAGCTCAACTATAGAGATTGGTGCCGCAGGTACAGAACAACATCCTCTTGACAACACACATTTTGGGGTCCCTGATGCACTTCAGAAACTATTACACTTACAGAATTAAACATTGTACATTCGTGCTGACAAGTATATTTAATAACTCAGGTTATTAACTTGAAAACTCCATACAGTATTAACTTGAAAAAGTTGGTGAAATTATTTTAGCACAGATATTTTAATATATACAAATGTATCTAAATTAATATTAGGAAAAGTACTAGTTGCACTGACAAGCTTGCTAACAAAGGTCATACCTTGGTATTTTAAAATAGATGTTTAAATGGTAGATATTCTTTCTTGTCTCTACAATTTTTTTTTATTTCCCAAAATTTCTGTAAAGAGCACACATTATTTTTTGATCAGAAAAAAATATTCTATGGGTTTAAACATGACAGAAAACTAATGTGCTGAGCATATTACCCATAGAGACACACATTTTACGAATAAAATTGTCACTTCCAATTACAGATTTGTGTAGAAGACAAAAGAGCATCACATTGGACTTGAGTCATTTTTGTTTGATTTAATGCAATTTGAATTGATAGTTAGTGAAGGTGATAAATGTCCTTTGGGAATACTGATTAAATTTTAATTTCTGCCAGGTTTTCACAGAGAATTGGATTATTTGAAGGTAGTACAGAAATAATATTTCACTTTCATTAAAATTAAGTGGAGCCATTGCTTATAAAAATATATTTCTCCTAATGAAATAACTCTATTTTAGTGTTACTCATTAACATAATATGGTTCATATTTTTTTTGTCTGGAATTTTCCATAGTGTCACATGTAATGTGTCAGACTGAAATTGCACATCGTATATTCTTTAATAAATGGATTTGAAATCAGATAATTCTTTAAACAAGCTAAACTAAATTAAGCTCAAGACAAAACACTCTTCAAAGTTCCCAGAATCAACTAACAGAAAATTTAGACAGAGGCGCCTGACTGGCTCAGTGGGTTAAATGTCCAACTTCGGCTCAGGTCATGACCTCATGGGTTCGTGGGTTCAAGCTCATGAACAGGTCGGAGCCAGGAGTCTGCTTCGGATTCATTGTCTCCCTCTCTCTCTCTGCTCTTTCCCTGATTGCACTCTTTCTCTCTCAAAAGTAAATAAATATTAAAAATGTTTTAATGGTTTTTTTTAATTGATTTTTGAGACAGAGAGAGACAGAACATGAACAAGGGAGGGGCAGAGAGACAGAGAGGGAGACACAGAATCCGAAGCAGACTCCAGGCTCTGAGCTGTCAGCACAGAGCCCAATGCGGGGCTCAAACTCATGGACTGTGAGATCATGACCTGAGCCAAAGTCGGATGCCCAACCCACCAAGCCACACAGGTGCCCCTTAAAAATTTGTTTAAGTAAAAAAAAGAAAATATAGACAAATACATGCTACTCGGGTACAACTTTCCAGTTAGAAGATGAATAAGTTCTGGGAGTCTAATGTACAACATTGCCAGCATAGTTAACAAAACTGTATTGTATACTTGAAAGTTGCTAAAAGAGTAGTAAATGTTTCACCACAAAAAAGAAGTGATAATTAAATTATGTGACAGGATGGAAGCATTAGCTATGTGTATCAAATCAACAGATGGATACACCTTAAAGTGACACAATGTTATATGTCAATTATATCTCAATAAAGCTGAGAAAAAAAGATATTAAAAGCAAACCAGGGGAGCTGGATGACTTAATCAGTTGGATGTCCGACTTCTGTTCAGGTCGTGATCTCACAGTTTGTGGGTTTGAGCCCTGCATTGGGCTCTGTGCTGACAGCTCAGAGCCTGGAACCTGCCTCGGATTTTGTGTCTCCTTCTTTGCCCCTGCCCCGCTCGTGCTCTCTCTCTCTCTCCCTCTCTCTCTCTCTCTCAAAAATAAATAAACATGAAAAAAAAAAAAGATTTAAAACCAAACAAGAACCGGGAAGTTAACTGTGATGTTACAACTGTGCATTGAGTAGTTCCATTGGCTGAGGATAACATGAAACTGAACTGTCATTCCTCCCTTCTCATTGCTGCACCTAAGTCCTGATCCAGGAGCTTCTCCATGCTTAGAGATTCAGCTTCAGGATTCAGATGATGGCTATCTTTGGGAAGTAAATACATCATGTGGCAATTTCCCCCTCAGAGATGCTGTGATTAACAGGGTGCACATTTTGTTTTTACAAACTTATTGAAGTATTTGTATTGTACAATGAACTGCATATAAAGAAGATGTGGTATATGTATATACCATTAAATATTACTGAGTCATTAAAAGAGATGAGATTTTACCATTTGCAACACATGGATGGACCTTGACAGTATTATGCTTAAGTGAAATAAGTCAGAGGGAGAAAGACAAATACCATATGATTTCACTTACACACAGAACCCCAGAAAACAAAACACATAAACAAACAAAAATCAGAAACAGACCCATAAACACAGAAAACAAACTGATGGTTGCCAGAGGGGAATAGGATGGGGGGTGGAAAAAAATGGGTGAAGAAGAATGGGAGGTACAGACTTCCAGTTATGGAATGAGTAAGTCATAGGATTGAAAGGTGCAGTATAAGGAATATAGTCAAGGGTATTCTAATAGTGTGGTGACAGACAGTAGCTATACTTGTGGTCACGGCATAATTTATAGACTTGTCAATAATATGTTTTACGCTTGAAACTAATGTAACATTGTGTGTCAACTATACTTCAAAAAAAAAAATAGAAAAGAGCTTGTTCAACCTGATAAATATCCTCATGAAAACCCACAGCTAACATCATGTTTATTACTCAAAGACTGAAAGCTTTGCCACTAAAATCAATAACATGATAAGGATGCTTGCTTTTGCCACTTCTATTCCACACTGTGTTGGAAGTGCTAGCCAGAGCATCCATAATGGAAAGGAATAAGTAAAACTATCTCTTTGCAGCTGAGATAATCTTACATAGAGAACATACTAACAGATCCGCAAAAAGCTGTTACATCTAATATGTTATATATAATAAATTTGGCAAAAGTGTAGAACACAACTAGGTGTATGCTAGACATGCTAGAAATGAACAATCTGAAAAAGAAATTAAGAAAACAACTTCATTTACAATAGTATCCAAAAGAATACAATATCTAGGAATAAATTTAATCAGAAAGATGAAAATGTTATATACTGAAAGTGCCAAACATTGCTGAAAAAAGAAGACTTAAATAAATGGAAAGACATGGTGTTTAAGTATTGGAAGACCTAATATTTTTAAGATAGTGATTAAAATTTCAATAGATCTTTTTTCAGAAATGGTAGGTCTAATATTCATATGAAATTTCAAGACAGAATAACCAAAACAATCTTGAAAAAGTAGAACAAGGGGTAGAAGGAAAGATGACAGTTTAGGAGGATGCTGGGCTCACCTCGTCCTGCTGATCTCTTAGATTCCACCCATATAGGCCTAAATAACCCAGAAAACCACCAGAAGACTAGCAGAACTGATTCTCCAGAGCCAAGCCTAGACAAGAGGCCCACGGAAGAGGGTGAAGGGCAGAGAGGCAGTGCATGCTACACGGACTGGCAGGAGGGAGCTGGGCGGTGGAGGGGCAGCCCACCCAGCAAGGCAGAATCCCCAAAGTCTGGCTTGCAAAAACGAGGGGCTGGACTCCATGAGTTCTGACAGCCAGTGGGACTTAACATCTGGTATGTTTAAAGTCAACAGCTCTGCTCTCAGAGAACGGGGAGGGCAAGAGAACACCAGGAGGGAGAGTTGTTGAGCCCCAGAAAGGCAGAGTTTGGCGGGGGAACAAAGGCACTGGCAAGCACCATTTCCCTCTCCCATCCCCCAGGCGAAGTTCCAAAGGGAACCAGTCCCCATCACCAATCTTGCTTACACACTGCAAATGCCCAACTATATGCTTCTTTGGATCCATCCCTCCATGGACCTGCCTCCCTCCTGATGCTGCAGGGCTCCTCCTGCAGGGGACCACCTAGGACAAAGCTAATTAAGCCTGCCCCTCCCGCCCCTGTGCACCTTGTGGATCCACCCCTCTAAAACATCCTTGGCCAGATACCATGGAAGCAGCACCACAAGCATGGCAGTTTGAAAGCAGACCAGACAGGGGCCACACCACTCCACAGTGAGTCCTGCCCCTAGGAGAGGGGAAGATAAGGTACACACCAGTCTGATTTGGGCCCCAGTAATGGTCTGGGGGCAGACATTGGGTCTGACTGCAGTCCCGCCCACCACAGCAAGTTTCTCCAGACAACACAGGGGAAGTGCCATGCAATTTGGAGCTATGCAGGGATTAGCCAAAATGATGAAATGGAGAATTCTCCTCAAAGGAAACTCCGGGAAGTAACGACAGCTAACAAATTGATCAAAACTGATTTAAGCAATATAAAGGAACAAGAATTTAGAAATAGTCATAAAATTAATCACTGGGCTTGAAAAAAGCACAGAGGACAGCAGAGAATCTATTGCTACAGAGATCAAGGGACTAAAACATAGTCATGAGGAATTAAAAATGCTATACATAAGGTGTAAAATAAAATGGAGGTGGTCATAGCATGTAATGAAGAGGCAGAGGAGAGACTAACTGAATTAGAAGATAACATTATGGAAAAAAAGGAAGCTGAGAAAAACAGACATAAAAAAAAAATCCAGGAGTATGAGGGGAGAATTAGAGAACAAAGTGATTCAATCAAACAGAACAATATCCATATCATAGGAATTCTAGAAGAAGAAGAGAGAGAGAAAGGGGCTGAAGGTGTACTTGAACAAATCATAGCTGAGAACTTCCCTGATCTGGGGAAGGAAACAGGCACTGAAATCCAAGAGTCAGAGAACTCCCTATAGATGTAACTTGAATCAATCTTCTGCACAACATATCATAGTGAAACTGGCAAAATACAAGAATAAAGAGAGAATTCTGAAAGCAGCTAGGGATAAATGGGTCTTAACATACAAAGGTAGACAAATAAAGGGTAGTAGCAAACCTCTCTGCTGAAACTTGGCAGGCCAGAAAGGAAAGGCAGGAAATCTTCAACGTAATGAACAGAAAAAAATATGCAGCCAGGAATCCTTTACCAAACAAGTCTGTCATTCAGAAAAGGAGAGAGAAAGGTTTTCCTAAACAAACAAAAACTGAAGGAATTCATCACCACTAAACCAGCCCTACAAGAGGCCCTAAGGGGGACTCTGTGAGTGAAATGTTGCAAGGACCACAAAGTACCAGAGACACTACTACAAGCATGAAACCTACAGATATCACAATGACTCAACCCATATCTCTCAGTAATAACACTGAATGTAAATGGACTAAATGCTCCAACCAAAGATATAGAGTATCAGAATGGATAAAAAAAAACAAAAAACAAGACCCATCTATTTGCTGTCTACAAGAGACTCATTTTAGACCTGAAGACACATTCAAATTGAAAGTGAGGGGATGGAGAACTATCTATCATGCTACTGAAAGTCAAAAGAAAGCTGGAGAAGTCATACTTATATTAGACAAAGTAGATGTTAAATTAAAGGCTGTAACAAGAGATTAACAAGGGCATTATAAAATAATTACAGGGTATATTCATCAGGAAGAGCTAACAGTTATAAATGTCTATGCGCCAAATACAGGAGCCCCTAAATATATAAAACAATTGATCACAAACATAAGCAACCTTATATTTTTAATTTATATATGAAATTTATTGTCAAATTGGTTTCCATACAACACCCAGTGCTCATCCCAAAAGGTGCCCTCCTCAATACCCATCACCCACCCTCTCCTCCCTCCCACCCCCCATCAACCCTTAGTTTGTTCTCAGTTCTCAACAGTCTCTTATGCTTTGGCTCTCTCCCACTCTAACCTCTTTTTTTTTTTTCCTTCCCCTCCCCCATGGGTTCCTGTTAAGTTTCTCAGGATCCACATAAGAGTGAAACCATATGGTATCTGTCTTTCTCTGTATGGCTTATTTCACTTAGCATCACACTCTCCAGTTCCATCCACGTTGCTACAAAAGGCCATATTTCATTTTTTCTCATTGCCACGTAGTATTCCATTGTGTATATAAACCACAATTTCTTTATCCATTCATCAGTTGATGGACATTTAGGCTCTTTCCTAATTTGGAAAGCACTCCATAATTTGGAAAGCACTCCATATTGTTGAGAGTGCTGCTATGAACATTGGGGTACAAGTGTCCCTATGCATCAGTACTCCTGTGTCCCTTGGATAAATTCCTAGCAGTGCTATTGCTGGGTCATAGGGTAGGTCTATTTTTAATTTTCTGAGGAACCTCCACACTGCTTTCCAGAGC
>NW_024412416.1:27378393-27432754 GCF_014898765.1 Herpailurus yagouaroundi | reverse complement strand
GGGGGATGGGCTGGGGAGATGGCGCTGGCGAGCGCCTTTGTTCCCCACCAAACTGAGCTCTGTCGTCAGGGGGGTCAGCAGCTCTCCTTCCCTTTGTTCTCCAGCCTTCCGCTTTCTGAGCAGAGCTGTTAACTTATGACCTCCCAGCCGCTAAGTCGCGCTTGCTGTCGGAACACAGTCCGTCAGGCCCCTCCGCTTTTTGCAAGCCAGACTCGGGGGCTCTGCTTGGCCGGCGAGCCGCCCGTCCGCCCCGGCTCCCTCCCGCCAGTCCGTGGAGCGCACCGCCTCGCCGCCCTTCCTACCCTCTTCCGTGGGCCTCTCGTCTGCGCTTCACTCCCGCGACTCCATTCTGCTAATCCTCTGGTGGTTTTCTGGGTTATTTAGGCAGGTGTAGGTGGAATCTAAGTGATCAGCAGGACGTGTGGTGAGCCCAGCGTCCTCCTACGCCGCCATCTTCCCTCCCTCTGTAAGCAACCTTATTTATAAGAATGTTGTAATCGCAGGGGATTTTAATTCTCCACTTACAACAATGGATACATCATCTAGACACAAATCTGTAAAGAAACAAAGGCCCTGATTGATACATTGGATCAGATGGACTTGACAGATATATTTAGAACTCTGCATCCCGAAGCAACAGAATATACTTTCTTCTCGAGCACACATGGAACATTCTCCATGATAGATCACATTCTGACTGGGTCACAAAACAGCCCTTAATAAGTATAACATAATTGAGATCATAGCATGCACCCTTTCAGACCACAGTGCTATGAAACTTGAAATCAACCACAGGAAAAAGTCTGGAAAACCTCCAAAAGCATGGAGGTTAAAGAACACCCTACTATCAAATGAGTGGGTCAACCAGGCAATTCGAGAAGAAATTAAAAAATATATGGAAACAAACGAAAATGAAAATACAACAATCCAAACGCTTTGGGACGCAGCGAAGGCAGTCCTGAGAGGAAAATACATTGCAATCCAGGCCTATCTAAAGAAACAAGAAAAATCCCAAATACAAAATCTAACAGCACACCTAAAAGAAATAAAAACAGACAGCCTAAACCCAGCAGAAGAAGAGAAATAAAAAATATCAGAGCAGAAATAAACAATATAGAATCTAAACAACTGGTAGAGCAGATCAATGAAACCAAGAGTTGGTTTTTTGAAAAAATAAACAAAATTGACAAACCTCTAGCCAGGCTTCTCAAAAGAAAAGGGGGATGACCCAAATAGATAAAATCATGAATGAAAATGGAATTATTACAAGAAACCCCTCAGAAATACAAGCAATTATCAGGAAATACTATGAAAAATTATATGCCAACAAACTGGACCACCTGAGAGAAATGGACACATTCCTAAGCAACCACACACTTCCAAACTCAAACAGGAAGAAATAGAAAACTTGAACAGACCCATAACCAGTGAGGAAATTGAATCAGTTATCAAAAATCTCCAACAAATAAGAGTCCAGAACGAGAAGGCTTCCCAGGGGAATTCTACCAGACATTTAAATCAGAGTTAATACCTATCCTTCTCAAGCTGTTCCAAAAAAATTGAAAGGGAAGGAGAACTTCCAGACTCATTCTATGAAGCCAGCATTACTTTGATTCCCAAACCAGACAGAGACCCAGCAAAAAAAGAGAACTACAGGCCAATATCCCTGATGAATATGGATGCAAAAATTCTCAACAAGATACTTGCAAATCAAATTCAACAGCATATACAAAGAATTATTCACCATGATCTAGTGGGATTCATTCCTGGGCTGCAGGGCTGGTTCAACATTTGCAAATTAATCAATGTGATACATCAGAGTAATAAAAGAAAAGATAAGAACCATATGATCCTGTCAATTGATGCAGAAAAAGCATTTGACAAAACTCAACATCGTTTCTTAATAAAAACCCTCAAGAATGTCCGGATAGAAGGGACATACTTAAACCTCATAAAAGCCATTTATGAAAAGACCAAAGCTAATATCATCCTTAATGGGGAAAAACTGAGAGCTTTTTCCTGGAGATCAGGAGCACGACAGGGATGTCCACTCTCACTGTTGTTGATTAGCATAGTGTCAGAAGTGCTAGCATCAGCAATCAAACAACAAAAGGAAATGAAAGGCATCAAAATTGGCAAAGATGAAGTTATGCTTTCAATTTTTGCAGATGACATGATGTTATACATGGAAAACCCGACAGACTCCACCAAAAGTGTGCTAGAACTGATACATGAATTCAGCAAAGTCGCAGGATACAAAATCAATGTACAGAAATCAGTTGCATTGTTATACACTAATAATGAAGCAACAGAAATACAAATAAAGAAACTGATCCCATTCGCAATTGCACCAAGAAGCATAAAATACCTGGGAATAAATCTAACCAAAGATGTAAAGGATCTGTATGCTGAAAACTATAGACAGCTTATGAAGGAAATTGAAGAAGATACAAAGAAATGGAAAAATATTCCATGTTCATGGATTGGAAGAATAAATGTTGTTAAAACGTCCATACTACCCAAAGCAATCTCCACATTCAATGCAATCCCAATCAAAATTGCACCAGTATTCTTCTCGAAACTATAACAAGCGATCCTAAAATTTGTATGGAACCACAAAAGACCCCGAATAGCCAAAGTAATGTTGAAGAAGAAGACCAAAGCAGGAGGCATCACAATCCCAGACTTTAGCCTCTACTTACAAAGCCTCTAATTACAAAACTGTAATTATCAAGAAAGCATGGTATTGGCACAAAAAACAGACACATAGATCAATGGAATAGAATAGAGACTCCCGAGTTGGACCCACAAAAGTATGGCCAACTAATCTTTGACAAAGGAGGAATGAATATCCAATGGAAAAAAAGACAGTCTCTTTAACAAATGGTGCTGGGAGAACTGGACAGCAACATGCAGAAGGATTAAACTAGACCACTTGCTTACAGCATTCAACAAAAATAAACTCAAAATGGATAAAGGAACTGAATGTGAGACAGAAAACCATCAAAACCCTAGAGAAGAAAGCAGGAAAAAAAAAACGCTCTGACCTCAGCTGCAGTAATTTCTTACTTGACACATCTCCAAAGGCAAGGGAATTAAAAGCAATAATGAACTACTGGGACCTCATGAAGATAAAAAGCTTCTGCACTGCAAAGGAAACAACCAAGAAAACTAAAAGGCAACCAACGGAATGGGAAAAGATATTTGCAAATGACATATTGGACAAAGGGCTAGTATCCAAAATCTATAAAGAGCTCACCAAACTCCATACCCAAAACACAAATAATGCAGTCAAGAAATGGGAATAAGACATGAAGAGACATTTCTCTAAAGAAGACATCTAGATGTCCAGCAGGCACATGAAAAGATGCTCAACGTCACTCCTCATCAGGGAAATACAAATCAAAACCACACTGAGATATCACCTCACGCCATTCAGAGTGGATAAATGAACAAATCAAGAGACTATAGATGCTGGGGAAGATGTGGAGAAACAGGAACTTTCTTGCACTGTTGGTGGGGATGCAGACTGGTGCAGCCACTCTGGAAAACAGTGTGGAGGTTCCTCAAAAAATTAAAAATAGATCTCCCCAATGACCCAGAAATAGCACTGCTAGGAATTTACCTAAGGTATACAGGAGTGCTGATGCATAGGGGCACTTTTACCCCAATGTCTGTAGCAGCACTTTCAACAATAGCCAAATTATGGAAAGAGCCTAAATGTCCATCAACTGATGAATGGATAAAGAAATTGTGGTTTATATACACAATGGAATACTAGTTGGCAATAAGAAAGAATGAAATATGGCCTTTTGTAGCAACGTGGATGGAACTGAAGAGTGTTATGCTAAGTGAAATAAGTCAAACAGAGAAAGAAAAATACCATATGTTTTCACTCTTATGTGGATCCTGAGATACTTAACAGAAGACCATTGGGGAGTGGAAGGGAAGAAAAGAGTTACAGAGAGAGAGGGAGGCAAACCATGAAAGACTCTTAAAAACAGAATAAACTGAGGGTTGATGTGGGGTGGGATGGAGGGGAAAGTGGGTGATGGGCATTGAGGAGGGCACCTGTTAGGATGAGCACTGGGTGTTATATGGAAACCAATCTGACAATAAATTTCATATTAAAAAAAAGAAAAAGTAGAACATAGTAGAAGGACTCAATTTTTCTGAATTCAGTGTTTATTACACACCCACAGTTATCAAAAGTCTGTTAAGTGCGTAGGATAGATAATATAGACCAATGGAATAGAACTAAGAATCAAAAATAAATCAATATCTATAGTTATTGATTTTTAACAAGTATGAAGACCATTCAAAAATGGTGCTGGAAAATCTGGATATCTACACACCTCACAGTTACCAGCACATGTGTAGTAAAATCTAATGCTTGGAAGTCCCTGTTCCCTTGCTCCCAAGGCAGCCCCAAACCCAGTCATTCCCACCTGAACTCTGGTATTGCTGCTAACTGGTCTCCTCTTTTTCTCCTTTCCACTCTTAAAATCCCATTCTACATATTGAGCATCCTTCTCAGTTAACCCAGCCCTTAGGCTCTGTTTGCCCCTTCATAGCATCATTTTATGTGTGGTTGTGTTGGCTTGTGCAAGCCTCTTCTCCAGGGATGATTTGAGATTCATGAGGTCAGAAGCATTTTTTCTTGTTCATTTTGTGTCTACAGGGTGTGGAGAATCTCCTGATCCACAGAGGTACTTTGTAAGTCCTTTTGAAGGGGGGGAGTTGTGCTAAGGGATCCAAAAGGGAAAGAATCCTAAGTAGGTCTGATCTAGGATGGGGGTAAAAGAGTGTCTCAGAGTTGACTAGCTTTATTTCTTTCCACCATGGAGTGTATATTAACATCTCCTTAAGCCTTTGTGTCCTTACTAACAAAATGGGGATCCATTAAATCATTTAGAAAAAAAAATGTATTCAGAGATTATCCATGCCAGATATGATCCTAAATTCTGAGGCTCTTGTGAGGAGCATATAGTCAGTGGTCCTGCTTTCATGGAGTTTTGCGTCACTGGGAAGTAAACCTGGGAAATGACATGCATATGTGCTGGGCATGTGCTGTCACCAGGACAGGCATGCTGAGGAGTAGAGCATACAAGGGGAAGGAAGTGACAGAGGGCGTTTCAGCCCAGAAGGTGTGTGAGGAAGTGAAAGAGAGCATCTACAAGAAGACATGGGGTCAGCTGTCCGGCCCGGGGGAACAACATCCAGACACTTCCAATAGGCAAGAACTGATGCCAGAGGGCCAGGAAGGGAAGACATGCCTGCTTCATAAATCTGAATAACATCGTTCCTGTGGGAAGGAGTGAGATAGTGAGGAAGTTGGACCAGAGGTAGCTTGTAAAACAGAACTGACAGGACCAGATAAGAGTATGGAAGTGGGCAGAGAAGTGTTGAGGAGCACTGAGAAATGCCTTACTTAGCCTTTGGGTGGGTGGTGGTGCCATTCACCAAATCAGGAACTATGAGATGTGGAGTGTCAGGGGGTGACTGTGAGTCCAAAAGAGTATCAAGAATGTTTGTCATGATATGGGAGGTCTGCATGTCTGCTGGGGCTTAAATGAAGATAGGTGGTGGGGAGCCAAAATGCTCCCCAGAAGTGAGAGGCATTCTTCCTCAAAGAAGAGACCTGTCTTTCTTCCCTAATGCAGTGGCCATGTATTAGAACCAAACTTCTTGTCTCCCTCACACTGGGTGACATTGGTCACCATTTTCTGAACAGGCAGCATGCAAAACGATTGAGAACAGACGTGTGTGTGTGTGTGTGTGTGTGTGTGTGTGTGTGAATAGGCCTACCTCTTGATGATTTCATAATTAATTTTCTTTCAGCAAATATCTACACTAAGTCACTGCCTGCATTTGCAGACGAAGTTACCAGGGCCCAGAGATGCTAATGACCTTCCCAGGAACATGGGACTCGGCAGTTGGGGGCCCTAACTCTGATCCATATGCCTGAGTACACAGCATGCCAGGCTCACCTGCTGCTACACGCAGCTAGGCTTGTCCCTCAAGGGACTTTCTTCCCATCCTCCATCCTTGTCTTCTATCTAGCACTATTCCTGAATGTTTTGTTTTGTATCTGTTAAATATGGGTCAATAGATGCCAAATGTCTATATTTAATAAAATTCGGTACAAAACTGTGAAGCTTCCAGATCCATAGGGATGACATTTTGATGAAATGATAGGAGAGAGAGGTGTTTGGCGATCTCCTTTAAGAGATGCAGCTTATGATGCCACCAAAGCAAAAACTGCACCAAAGTTGAACAGTATAATGATTTTATCGCTGCTCTTGCCTGAGAAGAGAAACTGAACTCAAGTTTGCTGAAACAAAAGTGGGGGGTGGAGTTTGCAGTGCTGGGGTGAGTGGATAGTGCTAGAAGATGTTATGGGGATCATGACCAATGCAGTGTTGAGCACATTGAGGGCTGTATTGGTCAGCTTATAATACATTTTGTAACAGAGTAGTAGCAGCTGGTCCAATCTGCCCACAGGGTCAGGCTGGCTGAGTTTGAGGAGGGGCTCTGGAGGGCTGTGAAGGGGGAAAGTGTAGCTCACCAGGCTTCTGGTTATGCTGAGGAGCCAGAGTTAGCTGGTGTAGAAGCAGAGCCCAGGCAACAATGCAGCTGGGCACCCTTTAGTTTTGTGCTGCCCCTCTGATACTCCTAGGAACCTTACATCCCTGTATCCCAGGGCCTACCCAGAGCCTCCTTTTACCTAGGGATAAGCTGGAATAGAATGCTCAAGCCCTGACCTGGGCATCAGGCAGCAGAAGAGGTTTCTCTGCTCTTTGGGACCTCAGGGAGAATGTCTGTGCCCTGCCAAGAAACATTAAAATCTCAGACACATAATCTTATATTGCCGTGTAGGATAAATGAGGCTCAAGGAGGAAGACAAAGCATGGTCGCATTTCTCTCAGCCTTAACCCTCCCTCCCTGGCAGCAAGCCAGGTAACTAGACAATCACTCACACCCATTTAGATAGGTTCCCAGCAGCTCTTAGCATCTCTCTGGCCATCTACTGAAACCAGCTAATCAGAGGTGGTCAGCAGGATGAACAGAGACCATTGCAACTAACTCACCACTTGGAGGACAGCATCTCTGGGTGACCTCATGAAGTATCTGGGAACAGGTTCATGATCAAGATGCTCTGGGAACACGGTTTGTTAGGATTTGTTCAATTAGTAATTGAGTTCCATGTTTCAAAAATGTATATTTAGATATACTATTGAACTGCCAGAAATATACTTTGTAAAATGTTTCAATGCACGTCAGTATTTTTTAATAGTTCAGGGAACGAAGAAAGATAAAATCAGGTCACAGCTATCTAGAGCACAAGTGAAAGGAAAGTAATTCAAATAAAGATGACACTGAGCTTATTTAATAATAATAATAATAATAATAATAATAATAAGTGAGGTTTATCAATATTACAAATGGCATTCATAAGTATGTTCTCCTCTAAAGACTATGTCAACATGGGTAAATCCTCAGAGAGCACCTTCTGCTTGATTCCATTTATGTAAAGTATAAAAAAGAGGCAAAGTGGCCAAGGCCATTCAAGTCAGGACAGTGACAGACAGCACCTGTGAGCCTGCATGGAGCTGTCAGTGTTGACCTTGCACTTTCTATAAGTGTGTTCTGCTTAACAGTGAAGCTATATACAGCCATCTGGCCCTGCAGCATGAGTTTCTGGAGAGGTGAAAGCAGAGGGGAGCTGGGTGTCTTTGAGAAGTTAGGATCATAGTCCCTGAGTTTGTGAGTGCCTGACAGCATCAGTTATCATGTGATCTCAGGCTCCTCTCTCTTGGCCACACTTAAATGCAGGATACTTACCTTAGATTTGACAGGAAAAAGCAAATATGACACAAGAAATGCCACATGGGGGCGACACTACAGGGTGGGAGTTTTGGCTGTTCTTTCCAAGTTTAATGTTGCACAAATGAAACCGTTACATGTGGAAGAGCAACAACCCGTATTGGGTCCAACTGAGGGTAATCAGGGACAAAAGAATTTCTGCCAAGTTTAGAGCAGACTGAGAAATCTTGCTTTCCAAATTTAGGAGTAAATGAAAATTTTCCAGGCTTCAGTGTGTTGAACTCTGAAAAGAAATACATTTTTCTTCTTCATATTTTTTTTATTGTGCTAAATTATGCATACCATAATATACATACCATAAACAATTTTTTTTGGTATACATAACAAAATATACATCATTTTAACTTGACTGGGACAGGGGGTTTCCTGATATTTGGTCAAACATTATTCTGGGTGTGTCTGTGCAGGTGTCTCTGGATGAGAATAACATTTGAACTAGTGGGCTGAGTAAAGCAGACAGCACTTCCCAGTGTAGGTGGGCCTCATCCAATCAGTTGATGGTCTGGAAAGAACAAAAAGACTGAGTAAGACAGAAGTCCTGTCTGACTATGATGAGCTAAGACATTGTTCTTTTCCTGCCTTTGGACTTAAGCGGGGCCATTGTTTTTTTTT
Source organism: Herpailurus yagouaroundi (assembly GCF_014898765.1). Classification (NCBI taxonomy): domain Eukaryota; kingdom Metazoa; phylum Chordata; class Mammalia; order Carnivora; family Felidae; genus Herpailurus; species Herpailurus yagouaroundi. The sequence goes on along the minus strand of NW_024412416.1, from coordinate 27,424,255 downwards.
TTGCCTTGAGCCTGCCATCTTTCAGGCTAAAGCTTATGCTATAAGTTCTCCTGGGTCTACAGCTTGCTGACTCAGCCTTGCAGATCTTGGAAATTGTCACCGTCCATAGTCACACTGACCAATTCCTAATAAATCTTTTTCTATCTCTATAGTCATCCTATTTGTCTTGTCTCTCTGGAGAACCCTGGAAGATATGGCATCTTAACCATTTTTAGGTATACAGTTTCTATGGCCTGAAGTACATTCATATTATCACACAACAATCCATCCATCTCTACAACTGAAATTCTGAAGAAATGCACTTTCTACAGCTGTGCTTTGTTATTTACAAGCAATATCCCCCTAATGATCTGAGCAATAAAGCAGAAGATACTTAAAGATAAGACTCTATGCAGTTCAGTAGAAAGCACTCATTCCTTGGTTTGTTCATTCATTTGCTCAGGTACCATGAATAGTTACATAAGTATTCACATAGGTAGAGTAAACTCCAAGATTGTTTTGAATAGTTGAAGCAAATCTTTTCAATTAACAAATAGCCCATATGTGTGTTTTAAGTTAAAACATATTCTGAGTTGAATTATCAAAGTTGACACATTGATCAAAGTTTCCAGATAGTCACTTGTACTTCCACTTAAACTGGTGCAGGGGAGTTTTCAGGAAGAAAACAAAAACAAAAACAAAAAAAACTACCACAAACTTCACTAACATTAGACATAATTTTAATTTTAAAATTTTATCCAAGAAAAATAATTTAGAAAAAGAATAAGAGTATTCATTACATGATTCTCATAAAAACCATCACAGGTACCTCATGAACTTCAGCAGGTGGTTAGGGGGATATGCGGTGGGCAGTCTTCACAAATTAGTTGTCACTCTGTATTTAAAACAATTCTGCTCTTTCAGAATTGCCAGTGCTGGCTGGAAGGTTTCTCAATTCTTCAACAATGAACAGAGCTAAACCATTCAGGCTGGCCAGCTGAAGGCTATGTTGCCATGGAAGCAGCCAACACCAACAGCCACATGCTCCTCTGTGGAACCCCTCCCTATTCCAGAATAATAAAGCAGAAGGCAGCTTTCTTTGTTGCTGGCAGCCAACATTTCTGTCCTCCCTGTACCAGCTGTAAGGAGTGAGGGTTTCTCACGGAACATTTGGCAAGGAAGACATCGATCACAGAGAAAGTGGTTAGAGTTAGCATCTTCTAACCTTAATGATTCTCTGAAGGAATGTGTGAGATCTCATGTCAGACAGGGTGGAGCTTCCTGGTTAAGCCTTATGAACGGCCAGGACTTGGGAATTCCCAGAGGTTGGTGTACTTCCCCTGCCTAGTAAGATGCTGGATCATCCACCAGAGCCCTCCTAGGCCTACCTAGAACTAGATGGTGAAAGAGCCGCCCCAGAAGGAAGCAAAAAGGTGACAGAAACACAGAGATGCCTCAGGACTTCCTGGGCCTGTTGGAAGTGGGAGGAAGTGTGTGTTTCTGAAACATTTGCTTTAGGCCTGAGAGATTTCATATGCTTGACTCTGTGTGGCTAACGGGTTGTAATGAAACAATCATAGACTGAGCACATTTCCTACTCCTCAGCTGTATGCATACTTTCTGCCCATGTCTTCCTTCTTTAAGTTTTTCCCAAACACTCTGAAGTGGGCACAGTAGTGTCTCCCCCATCATATGGAGGCGCCCAAATATGGGGTGACTTGAATGGTGGAAGCTGGTGCTTTGGGTGGTGAAAGAATTCACCTGAAACAGAACAAAGGAGATGGAAGTTTATTGAATGCACCTCAAGGGAGCTGTGGGCAGTACAGCAGAAGAGAGGCTATCTGCTACTAGGTAGTGGGTAGGGCTGTATTTGAAAGCAGATGGTGAAGAGGTATGGGGACATATGGAATTTCCCCTTTTTTTGTAACTGTGCCTGGTGGTAAGTAGTTAACCATTGGTTCTAAGTAGCTAACAATTGGTTAGCTGAGGCCTATGAATATTTTGAAGTGGGGGGACATATGGACTTGTCTGTATTCAGCCTGTCTGCAGGCCCTTTTGCCTTGCTCTACATTCCATTGCTCAAGCCTGTTGCCTAATGGTACCCTCTATGGGCATAGTTGGTGTCATTCTACAAAGGAGGAAATGGAGGCTCAGAGAAACCAGAATCAGCAGGCAGCAAAACCAGCATTTTAATCACACACTCCTGCTCTGAATTTGTCTTCAGCATCTCACATTCTCTTCTTGGCCTTCCAGTCTAATTAAGAAATATCCCTGCTGCATGTTTTAGGCTGTTGCACCCTCCCAACTCCCTGCACCCTGGCTGGATCCACTCCTCCACACTAGCCAGGCTCCCTGCTCTCCCTGGGAGAGCTTCCACCAGAATGTTCTCTGACAGAGGTCAGCCTTATCACCTCCCACTCTCTGGTCCAGCTAGGACATCATTATACATGCTTGCATCTGGGCTCTTAATGAGGTAATGTTTTTACTCCAGGGTTAGGTGGAATGAAGTCTTGCTTCCAGGAAAAGACTGAAAATCCTTAAGAGAAGGGGTCACATCTTATGTTTATTTTGCATACCCAAGTCTGAGTGGGTACCATGGACACAGACAGGCCTTGAGCAGAAACAATCCATTTTCCACTTGGCCTTAGAATGTAGCATAAATGCCTGTGGCCACAACCAGAAGCAGACAAGGGCAGTGTGGAGTTTCCTCCCCTGTCCTGGGCCCAAAACAGCTGCCAGATGGAGCCCAGAGACCCACACGAGCCTCAGCACAGGGGGTAGTGAGAGCACCTTCTCTAGAGAGTAAAGATCAAATGGGCAAGATGCAAAAGTCTTTTGCAAAAGTCTTAGTAGAAAAATATAAATAATAATTCGATGAATAAATATTTAAATCCACTCCAAATAGGAAAGAAGAAAGTGTTTCTCTTATCAGCATGGTGTAGTGCCTGACACACAGTAAATACTCAATAAATGTCAGCCCCATTTATTATTTCTCCCAAATGAATCATGCTGGAATACTTTAGGTGAGGGGGATATGTAGGGAAGTAAGGAAGGACCAAAGAAACAACAGATGATTGAAAAAAGAAGAAAGAAAAGAATTCCCCTTTAGAGTCAAGGGAAGGTTTGGGGTATGTGTCAATGTTAAAAAAGCCAAAATCCAAATGTGAGAAAGCCAATTTTGGGATTGTCCCAAGTTCAAGTGGAAAGAATAAGGCTTGGATGAGTTTAGGCTCTAGAGCTATGTGATGTTAATTAAGTCACTCAACCTCTGTGGGCTTTTTATTTTTGTCCTGTGACAAGGATAATGATATCTTCCCTGTATGTCTCACAGAACAAGTCTGAAATGCCTTTTGAAAAATCTTATGAAATTGGCAGAGATTACAAAGAATTATAATATTCTCCATTGTTGGGACAGCAGATAATTGCATGTTTTTTTTGTTTTGTTTTGTTTTGTTTTTTTTTTTTGGACAACTTGGCAAAATATATTGAGTGCATTAAAATATGCATATCTTTTGATCCAGCAAACCACTTCTGAGAATTTTTTCCAGGAAACAATTAAACAGAAATCAAGGAATTTTAGCAAAGATGCCCACTTTGTTGACAGTAGGGAAAATCTGGAAATAACTCACACATCTAACAGAAATGGAATGACATGTATGCAATAAACCAGTAGGCAACTCTTAAGATGAGTGGTTATTGAAAAGAAAAATTCTTAACAGAATTGTAAAAAAAGAGTTCAAATAACATAGAGTATAATTTAATATTTTAACACAAATTATGGAGGGATACACCCAGAATATTAAGTTATTTCTCTAGTCATTGGAATATGTGATCCTACAGATCTTTCTTTTTTTTTTTTTTTGCAATGAACCCATATTTTAATTTGGCTAGAAACACATGCAGAAATGTTTCATTAATGTTTATTAATATAAATATTAAGTTATTATAGTAAACATCCCACCAGGCATAGGAATTCTCTCTCTGTTATTCTAGACAGACAACCATTTCTAAGCATCTTTTTGATCCTTTTTGAATCTCTTCCAATGACAGCAGTGCACATTATCACAAGCAGCAACTATCCTCAGCATCCTGCTCCCCATAGGTGACACCTTCTTCCAGTGTCCTAGTGTTCAGAGCCTGTCCTTCCATTTATTTCCTTGGTGTTGCTCCCCTCTAGGGCTTGGCTTTCCACCAAGCTCCAGGCAGCTGGGGCAGGGAGCTCTCACAGCTTCCCAGCTTCTACCTCTCCTGTCTGTGCCTCAACATCTAATGCTGCTGCTGAGTTTTATTCTTGAGACATGTCTGTGCAGCCATGTTGACATAAGTGATCATCAAGCCATGGCAATCTCAGCCAGGACATCCCCTGTTTCAGGGAGGGCCCATAGTCACATCCTATTTCCCCTGGTTCCAAAGCCTGTGCACACACAGGCCATGGTCTGTGCACACACAGTGGTTTTGTGCCATGGTCCCTACGATCCCTCCACTGTCTTGTATCTCTCATCTTTTGTCATGTCTTATTTCTCCTAGATCCTTATTCTCTGTACATCACAGTCATCCCATCCAGCTCTAGCAATGTTTCTGTCCTTCCACCAGCAATAACATTAAAAACTCAACTGTCTACATCTGGTGACTCTGATCCACTGTAATGTGGTTTCATTCACTAGTGTCACACTGGATCCAGTCTTGTGAGGACCTAAGTAAAGGACATATTTCAATAGCTGTTCTAGAATGAACAGAGAGGCCCTGTCAACCATGTGTAGGTCCCATGGGAGATAATAGCCCTCTCTGAGAGCTCATGGCAACTTGAGAATGCTGACAGTGCCAGGAAGTCCTGTCTGAAAGAAACCTACTGAATTCTGTTTGATTCTGCATTGTCCAACCGGCCTTGCCCACAGAGCACTTTCAGCTCTGGGGACACACATTGCAGTTGCCATCAGGTGGATGTGACTGCCCTCAGAATCTAGCCTGCAAGATGAAGTTTTGGCTGTACCTTGACTTATGCTGCAAACGTCTGAAATATTACTGCTGGGGTTGGCCAACGAGGTCCCCTCCTCTTCTCAAGACCAGATTCAAGCCTTCAAGGGGCCCCTTGCTTAGATCTCAGTGACCAAGCATAGTGATATCCTTGGTGGTGACCCATCTGCTGTTCCCATTTGCCAAGTGGAATGCACAGAGAACCAGTGACTCCTTTTTGAATTCAAGCTCCCAGAGCAGCACCTGACTCTGAGTAGTTACTTGACCAATACTGAGTGAACAGTGAGAAAGAAAAATGAAACAAAATGTGTCATTAAACAGTCTGGAAAAAAAGTCAAGGGAGCAAAAGATGGCTTCTGATTCTGCATCTACCCCTCTCTTCATGAAGACCTACCCAGATATCTACCTGGTTCACTTTCTGGCCCTTACAGAACAGAATACAAAGAAATCATCCTTGGGATGGAGTGTGCGTATGTGTCCTGTCCGTACTTCCCTCTGTGATTGACCTGCCTGCTTTCATCTTACAGAGAAAGCCTGTATTTCTCATGTGACATCAAATGTTAATTTTCTCCAGGGCCATCCAGGCAGAACAGAGTCCTGCTTGCCACGCATGGCTTTTCAGAACCGTCCAAACACAGGGGCCGGGCTATGTGCACCACCTTCTGAATTGCAGTTTATGGAAAGGTGGGCTTTATTCTAATGGAGTTTGGGGGTGTCATACAAATGGCCAAATGTGAGGCTTTTTAACAGTCTAGCAAATGCAGCTGTGTTCTCAGCCTACATAGTACAGGTCTTGAAAACACCAGGAAAAATCATGCAGTCATTGCAATATTAAAGGGGCCAAAAAATCAAAACAGTTTTCTCTGTTTCTTTTGCAAGGGGCATTTTGAGAGGATTTTCTTGCAAATGGTGCAGATGTTCTGCCCCCAGAAGATGTCAGCTGCCCAAAGTACCTGGTGGCCTGATGCCAAGGCATCACCTTGGCAACCAATGCATCCCCAGGTCCTCCAGTATCTGTCAGATGTGTTCCTCTGAGGGCACCATGAGCTTGCTCTAGGGCCTAGAAGCTTAGCCTCCCCAGAGCCTGTTCTTTTTGTCTGAGGCATTTTCTCTTATTATAATTCCCTTTTTTTTCTTTCTCTCAGACACTTTTTAAGCCCCTACCAAGTACCAAGCATAGTTATAAGTTACTGGTACACAGCTATGAACAAGAGGAAATGCTGTCTTCATGGGACTTGTGTTCTACTACAGGAGGAGGCCTTTAATAAAAGAGATTATGAAGGACTCTTGTTATGGGAGAAAACAGCAAGGGGAAGGGCTTGACAAGTCTACATTTCCATGTGATTTATGGTTTTCAAAGAACTCTCACTTACTTTGCAGTGCTTCCTAGTACTGCATTCTTTATTTTTCTGATATGGAAGTTGCTCTTCTAGGTGCAGGCATCACCCCTCCTCAAGGCCAAGCACTGCATGCCTGCATTGCATTAAATGTTCATGCCCCTGTGGCACCTGTGGCCCTTCTAACACCTGGAACTGCTCATAACTCCTTGCCTTGTGCCCCTGTGACCCCACACCCTGCTCATCCCTGGAGCTGCTGAACTTGAGTGCCTGGCCCTGGTCAACAACCCACATTGGTTGCTGGGGTTGAAGGCAGGATTGTCACAGCATTTCAAAAGCACGGTAGACTCAGTCTTTGCTCAGATGGACTTGAAGGTAAGTGAGAGGCCCCTTAGAGCAGTTGGGGAGATGCATGAATTGACTTTTACTGGTCACAGAGGCAACACCCACTACCACTGAATGGGAAAGGCATGGGCTCACAGACCAGGTGTTCCTACCCAGGCTTGATATCTGAGAAGATACCTCATCTCTTTTTAGAGCCCAGTGAGTCTGTAGTTGGATGAACAAGGTGGGTAAAAGGATTAGGGCAGCCTTCAAAAGTACCCTCTCTTCTCTGGAGGCTGGCATCCAAAGACGTGGCTCTGGCTTTCCTCTCTCCCTTTTTTTTTTTTTTTTTCAACGTTTATTTATTTTTGGGACAGAGAGAGAGAGCATGAACGGGCGAGGGGCAGAGAGAGAGGGAGACACAGAATCGGAAACAGGCTCCAGGCTCTGAGCCATCAGCCCAGAGCCCGACGCGGGGCTCGAACTCACCGACCGTGAGATCATGACCTGGTTGAAGTCGGACGCTTAACCGACTGCGCCACCCAGGCGCCCCTCCTCTCTCCCTTCTTAAGACTGCTATTTCTCCTCTCTTTGTAACATTTATGGGCAGCGTTCTTTTTGCAAAAGCCTACTAAAAAATGCATTTAATACTGTGAGAAAATAAGGGTCTTTAGAAAAGGATTTAGACATATACCCTCAGCAATCTTAATGGCAAACCAAAAGCCTAATTCTTACAGACTGAAAATCCTTTTGTGTGTCATGTTGAGTAAGGCATCTTGTGTCTTCTTCTATGTCTGCAGGGGGAAATACCCTCAGAGAAGATTGTTCTTATTTTATAGAACATGCAGGTGTGCCACCCTGAGTGTGCACTTGCCCAGGGTGTGTGCATGTAGTGTATATGTGGGAGGTATATGTGTATTTGTGGTTTGTGGTGTGGTGTGGTGTTTCAAGTTACAGGGATCAGGGAAACCAAGTGAGAGACATTTTGACATTTTCAAATGGCAGCAGTGACTTACCAGGTCTCTTTCAACATTTAGAGAGATTAAAAAAAGAAAAACTGTACTCTGAAGACAGTTGTTGGGCAGAAAGATTTCCATTTGAACAGATTGGTTTTGAAACATTTCATTTTGCTCTCCTATCAAATCCTTGTAATATTTTAAGTTAATGTCTATTATTTTACTTTCTTTTTCTTTACAGGATTAGAAGATGGCATATTCTTCAACAATAGCTATTTCAAAGCCAACCAAATACGTAGGCAGCTGCAAAGCAAGAGAAGGTGAAGAAAAATAAAATGTGAGGTTTGAAATGGCTGATAAAAGTTGGAATTAATCAAAATAGCAAAGCAAATAATAAGAAATTATAGTAATTGAAATCTTTACTGTTTAAAAAAGAATAATCTCAGGTTTCCATTAAAATAAATGGCATTTCTCCCATAGACTCAGCAAGTATATCCTTGTTTTCTGAGTTCAGAGAAGCCTGTAATTCTCCTCATTTCTGCTGGCTGCTCTTGAACCTCCCCACTCCCTTTCAGCTCTGGGCCATCTGTGACACTGGGCTGGCCTCAGCTGCATTAGCTGTCCAGTGGATCTATGCAGGTGGATTCTGCTGAAAGCTTTCAATCTTTTTAATCATTTAATTTTGTTTGAGTACTCTGTTTCAGTATCAGCCCTTTCCTTTTTCTTTTTTCCCTGTCATTTGAATTAACTAATAAGGAAAAGTGCATGCAAACATGCAAACACACAGATGCTGCTGCAGAGTCACGGTGAAGCTGCTTACATGGGTTGCTGGCCCGCAGGCAGTATTGCTCTTTTAGAGCTTGGAGTATTTACCAGCTGTGGACAAAAGTAAACACTTGTTTTACAGAAGGCAGCTTAGGGCAGGGATCAGCACACTTCATATGAAGGGACGGAAAGTAAATATTTTAGGCTCTGAAGGTTGTTAGTGTCTCCAACATGACTACCCAATTCTGCTTTGTGGAAGCATCATGGATGTAAGTGTATGTTTGTGGCTGTGTTGCAAAAAAACTTTGCTTGTCACTGGAATTTGAATTTCATGTATCATGAAATACTTACTATTTCTCTTTTGATATTTATTCAACCACTGGAAAGTGTGAAAATCATCCTTTGAGGGGCATGCTAACAGACAGCGCGTTAGATTTGGCTCTGGGTAGCAGTTTGCTGGCACAGGTCACAGATGCTGGGACTGCCATGTCCACAAGCCCTGTTCTCCATGTAGTCCTGGATCCTTCCTGCATTGGGCACTTTCTTTCCAGTTTCAGGCTTATAGTAGGTCTCAGTTGGTGTTCAGTGAATCAAGGTGTGTATAACCCTATGCTTCTCCTGGTTTTGTCTTTCCCAGGCAGGAGTGATTTACTGCCGTCAAACTGCCTTCTCTTGTTCTTATTTTATCCAGACCTTTGTCTGAAAGCATACTGTCAGGCTTGCAGACTGATAGGTGGCATTACTGTATACCAGATAGACATCTCATTTAGTGACAATTTCTCCTGCCTGAGTCAGCTGTAGAACCCAAGTTACACCTGTCCAGGTAACATTTTTATTTTAACAGAAGTTGTCTGACCTTCAAGTTAGAGCCAGTGGCCAGACTAATTAAGGGACACGTTGTGATAGCCTCCCTTACAAAACTAAGCTTTGGCTTATGGACAGGTATGCTTTATTAGCTATTAAACCTGGTTCAGTGCTCCTCTACCAACTGGCTGACAGCAAATAAAAACCAGGTGCTAATTATAGACCATCTCCACTTGTATAGTCAAGAAATGGTACATTCTTATCCTTAAACATGAGAGTGTGGATTCACAGTAGCTATTTGGCAAAAGAATGAAATAATTCAAACCTGTTTCCAGGGCCATTGGAGATAACCAAACCCATGGCAGATGGCTCTTGTGTCTCATATGTGGCATGTTCCCCAATGCCATGACACCCCATCCTTCCATGTGGGTGTGATTCTGTCTATGAGATGTGCTGGAATAGCACTCAGCTCCATGCCTTTCAAAACTCTTTCACCAGATGATCCCTTGTGACAGGGTGTGGCCAAGGTCAATTGTAGGCATTTGTTTTATTTTATAACTCCATGTTCATTTCTGAGTCTGGCTACTATTTATGAGTTGTTGTATTCCCAATAGTTATCAATGATTTTCTTTATATATAGCTCAATTCCTCCTAGGGAGGGAATAGTTTTGGCTTAGGAAAATACCATAGTAATGCCTGAGATGCAGGTAAGATACATAAGCATGGTAGTGACAGAGGAAGGCAAAAAAAAAAAAAAAAAAAAAAAAAAAAAAAAAAAAAGGAAGGATTTTAAAAAATTGATTTATTCTAAGAGGTTAGAGTGGGAAAGAGCCAAAGCATAAGAGACTCTTAAAAACTAAGAACAAACTGAGGGTTGATGGGGGGTGGGAGAGAGGGGAGGGTGGGTGATGGGTATTGAGGAGGGCACCTTTTGGGAGGAGCACTGGGTGTTGTATGGAAACCAATTTGACAATAAATTTCATATACTGAAAAATAAAAAAAATAAAAAATTGATTTACTCTAAAATAAAGCAGAAGTTGGAGATAGTGGAAGGGAGGGAGGAAGAGAAAGAAGAGGGAGAAAAATAGTTGAAATGGCAATTCATGTATGAGAGTCAGTATACCCAGTATGTAATTTTAGGTAGATTACTGTTAATTTTTCTACATCTCCCCAGATCTTTTATAAAATGTAAAAACCTGCTACAAACATCAAGGCTTTGGGGGCTTTATTTTCCTTTACAATAGAGAAGGAAAGTGAAGTCAATCCAAATCAGAGACAAGAACAGTGTTCCACATCTGGATGACACTGAAAAGAAGACACTCTGCTGTGGCTAATCCAGCAGGAGGAGGCAGAGGAAGCCTGCAAGCTGGGTGTGCATGTGGCATTTAATGCAAGGGAACAAAGAGGTGCAGAGTCTTAAGTGTTTGCAGAGGACCATAGCAGAGCTGGGACTCATCCCTAGATGTGTAGGGGGCACAGATGGACCAAGGCAGCAGGAGTGGAGCAGGAAGCCCACCACCTCTCTCCCATCCTGAAATTACTAAGACATTTTCCAGGGTATATTTCCAGAGCTCTTCTGCCATGAGCTTTCCTGGCACCATCACATGGGAAACACCGTTCTGCCCTTCCCTGTGGTGAATCAGGCTGGGATGTCTAAAACTGCCCACCCAAAAGCAAGCAGAGTTGCTGTTGGCTGGTCTCTGGACTGGGCACTGCTGCTTCTTGTCTCCCCTACCTCCTTCTTGTCAGGACCCATTCTCCATGCTGCCATTTGGCAGCTGGGCCACGGTAAACCCAGGACTAGTGGAGGAACAGCTGTTTCTGTAGGATACTGGGGATGGGCATGGAGCCAGCAGCCTGGGATGGGGCCAGCCTTCCCCAGTGCTGTAAAAATTCTTGTAGCTGTTACTTTAATATTCAGCTTTTGAGGTCAGCTAGGTTTTATGGAATCTCCTGGATAAGGAGAATTCAGCTTGGCTAGAGAAAGAGATACAGGGTCGCATATGAAAAACGAGTTTCAATGATTTGAAGGTGCATAACATGGATGAAAAAGGCATCTGCTATTCAAAATCCACGGATAGGACAGAGCAAATAAATCCAAGGGCAAGAAGAACAAATTTCTGGCTGACTGGAAAAGTAACTTAGCACTAAAGGACAGTCTAAGGAAGGATCCTTAAGAACAGTAAGGAACTTAACAGTGAGGAAGAAAAAAAAAAGGAACAGTAAGGAAGAACATTTGTCACAACAAGATAACTGAGGAAAAGTATTGTAGGGTTGAGAGCACTCTGCAAGCACAGAGCTGTCAGTATCACTGGGCTCTCCTTGGGGGCAGATGACTACAATAGAAGACAGCAGGAAAGTCTAGACCTCAACACAGAGGCAGGCACATACAGTGATGCTCCATGGTGGCCGGTCCGTCTCCATTCCCGTCTCTGACTCAATTCCTTCAGATTAAAAATGTTTTCAAGTATCGTAAAATAGTAACAAGTAAATGTACACTTCTGAAAAAATATGTATCTTCTTTGGACAGCTTAAAGTGAGGGTAGGCAGTTGCAGTTAACACTTTCTGGTAGGTTATAGGAAGATGAATCATATCATGTCTCCCTTTTTTATATCAGTGAAATAAATATAACATAAAATTTACCATCCTAACAAGTTTTAAGTGTATAGTTCAGTGGTAAGTACTTTTACATTGTTGTGCAACCATTACCACCATCCGTCTCCAGAACTTTCTCATCTTCCTAAACTGGAACTCTGTGCCCATTAAACACTAACTCCTCATTCACCCCTCCCCAGTTCCAGGCAACCTCCATTTTACTTTCTATTTTTATGAACATATGGACTCAGGGCACCTCAGTGACATGAAACACACAGTATTTGTTCTTTTGTTACTGGCTTAGCATAGTGTCCTCAAGATTGTTCAAAGTTGTACCATGTGTCAGAATTTACTTCCTTTTTAATGCTGAATAATACTTCATCTTGTGTGTATAACAGATTTCGTTTGTCCATTCATCCTTTGCTAGACATTTGGGTTACTTCTACCTTTTGGTTATTGTGAACAGTGCCTCTAAGAACACAGGTGTGCAAATATCTCTTTGAGTTCTTGCTTTCAATTATTTGGTGGCATAAACCCAGAAGTAGAATTGCTGGATCATGTGTTAATTCTGTATTTAATTTTGGGGGGAGCTCCCATTCTATTTTCCACAGTGACTGCACCACTTTACATTCCCAGCAACACTGAATAAAAGTTCTAAATTCTCCACATCCTTGCCAACACTTGTTAATTTCTATTTGTTTTGTTTTGTTTTGGTTTTGGTTTTATAGTAACCACCTTAATGGGTGTGAGGTAATATCTTACTGTGGTTTTGCTTTCCATTTCCCAATGACTAGTGATGTTGAGCATCTTTCCATATATTTGCTCACTGGAAGGTCTTCTCTGTAGAAATGTTTATTCAATCCTTTACCCATTTTTGAATCAGGTTGGTTGTTTTCTTGTTTAGTTGTAAGGATTCTCTGCATATTAGTTTTGTATATATTAGTAGTTCTGGATATTAACCCCTTATCAGATACATGATTTGCAAATATTTTCTATGCAAAACCAGAAGAAAATTCTGAAAGAGAAAAGACCTTAATATTGAAAAATGAGCTGTTTTTCTAGTTGCGAAATAGATAAATAAAATAGTATAAGAACAAAGGTGGAAGATTATTAGGATACTTTTTGAATCTTAGATTGTGGGCTCCTGGAGGATAAGCTTTTGTCATTATTACCTAAAAGGATGCCTGGAATTTAAGGGCACCCATATCTTCATTGTCTACTTCACATTCTTTTGTGGACATAAGTATGAATCAGTTAACTTAATACCACTTAGCAAACAGTTGGGTTGGGTTTTTCTAACGTGGAAACTTTGAATCTCACTTGCCACCAGTAATTGGTTATGGCAAATATAAACATGTAAAGGTTTTCACATGGGAATGAATTTGCTTATGTCTTAAGTGTTAATATTAATGCCACTATGTGTCAGACCCTGGTAAAGGGCTCAGGGTTGTAAGCACAATTAGTGACCCTGCCTCGTGGAATTCACGGCCTGGAGGAGGAGATAGATGAGAAATTATGACCATAATGAATGTTATAGAAACATGGCATATCTGTGAGACCTCCTTGCTGAGATAGTAGAGACCCCTCTGGATAGATTAAGAAGAAAATAAACATGTTAAAGTATGTTAGGAGAACCAGGCTGAGAGGCCACAGGCTGGGGACAATGGCCAATGTGGCCACAGAGAGCTGCAGTGGGCACAGTCTACAGCTGCTAACTTTGAAGCTCCAAGAAATATGGAAGGGGGTGGTTCATCACCATAGAAAAGAGATAAAAGGGTCAGGAGGCAGGGAAATATGCTGCATAAAGGCATGAGTATGTGAAGGGAAAGAATCACATGTGACAGGCCCTGTGTCTGGAGAGGACAGAGAAACACAGTAGCTTCCAGGAGTGTTCAAGAGTGGCTGGAATGCCAAAGGCAAGGCTGAGTGTGAGCAGGACCAACTGATCAGCTTTCCTCCCAGGCTCTTAGGATTTTAGTCTCTATTTCAAGAGTTATGTGAGCTGATAATATTTTAAGAAGGGGATGGAGGTGTGTGAAAGGTGTTTTGATTATTTTTTCATTTTGAGAAATCCCTCTGGAAGCATTGTGTGGAATCTACTCTAAGGATAGGATACAGAAAGGTCTGAGGGCAGCCTTGAGAGGGGGGCTGTTTTGTTTCATGGCTACAGGAATGGTTTCATGCTACAGGAATGGCTGGCTCTGAACAGTGTCTGTAGGGTAATAGAAATACTGTGGAATGCTCAGAGGTCAAGGGAGAAGAGAGTTAAAGGCATGGGCGAGGTGACAGACTGTGGGGTCCACAGGGTACATGAGAATGGAGGGGACAAGGTGGCTAGGGAGAGGGAAGTGCCAAGGATTGCCTGGATTTCTGAGTTGTAGAACAGGAGGGATGCATTCTCAGAAGTGGGGGGAGGCATATATACTATATTTCAACAAGCCACTTGCCTGTAGGGAAGAGACTCAAACTCTAAAGGAAGTTAGTATATAAAACCAGACAATTATGTTTAACTCAGTGGATTTTAATATTTTTGGTCAAGGATATCTAACAGTAAACTGTTCTTAAACATGAATCCTTACTACATATATAAGATCTATGAATTATCAACATTTGCTACTGTGTCGGTGAGCTCAAACACATGAGCATGGAAGTCCCAGTGTTTTCTTCCTAGTTCCTGCTGGGTGGATGGGATCCACACAGCCCACTTTGGAGAATGCTGCCCTAATGGTGTGCTGCCCAACGCTATGTGATCAGAATAGATGAGAGGAGAGAGGTTTGCATGGCCTGTCCTGAAAAGGAAGCAGTTGGAATGCATCTCTACAATTCCTGGGCCAACTAGGAAAGGAAGGATGGAGACAAATGGTCAGTAATGGCCACTGAGCAGAATGTGGGTATGTAGGCAAGGCTGAGGACCACTTTCCAAGCCTGATGGAAATATTGTAGGGGGGGGGGTGGGCAAGTAACCAAGACAGGCTACTGGTGGCTCCTTACTTTCTTCCCACTGAAACAACATGCTTTTGTTTGGCATGTCAGGCTTGTGCAACCTGCTTTTATTTGAGAGCTCTATGGCTAAACCCTGTGCAGAACCTATTACTCTCGCCCTTGCAGCTGCCCTGGGGTCGCCACCAGCCTCTCCAAGCTTTTGGAATCATTGAATCTTGTCAGCTGTGTGGGGAAGGTATATATATTTATCAGTCTGGTTTTACTAATTCTGAGCTCCAAGTCTTTGGCATGATCATCCAGCCATGGGTAGGAGAGTCTGACACAAGCCTAAGGCTAGCTCTGGTGCTTGTTCAGGGAGACCAGGACTCAGATGACAGGCCTGGATATCCCTGGGCAGGTGCCATCCATTTAGGGGCAGAACTTGTTGCCACCCTATGTCCTGGAAACACATCTTGGAAGGATTAACCTTAAGAATAAAATAGGTTTTATTTATTTATTTATTTATTTATTTATTTATTTATTTATTACCAGTGAAGATGGGCTTATTCATGAATAATGGAATTACAATTCAAGACAAGCAAGCTATGGCAAAACCATAGGCAAGTCCTACAAAATGAGGAGAGGAGTTATTTTATGGAGAAGAAGGAAGTCAAAAGGGGTTGTTCTGAACAAAAATTAATGGAGAAAAGCAAGGGTTCACGGTTATGAGGGTTTCTTATTGGCTGAATTGCAGTTTCTTATAGGAGAACTGAACTGAATTGTCAGTTTCTTATAGGAGATACAATGTATTTCTTGCCCTGTGGCACCTGTAATTTATGACCTCTCTTCCTATGGGGATCTGTAATAGATAATTGTTTTTTTTTTAAATATGAAATTTATTGTCAAATTGGTTTCTATACAACACCCAGTGATCATCCCAACAGGTGCCCTCCTCAATATCCATCACCCACTTTCCCCTCCCTCCCACCATCCCCCCCCATCAACCCTCAGATTGTTCTCAGTTTATAAGAGTATCTTAGGGTTTGTCTCCCTCCGTCTCTAACTTTTTTTTTTCCTTCCCCTCCGGTGGTCTTCTGTTAAGTTTTTCAGGATCCACATGAGTGAAAGCATTTGGTATCTGTCTTTCTCTGTATGACTTATTTCATTTAGCACAACACTCCCCAGTTCCATCCACACTGCTGCAAAAGGCCATATTTCATTCTTTCTCATTGCCAAGTAGTATTCCATTATATATATAAACCACTATTTCTTTATCCATTCATCACTTGATGGACATTTAGGCTCTTTCCATAATTAGGCTATTGTTGAAAGTGCTGCTATAAACATTGGCATAAAAGTGCCCCTATGCATCAGCACTCTTGTATCACTTGGGTAAATCCTAGCAGTGCTATTTCTGGGTCATAGGTAGATCTATTTTTAATTTTTTGAGGAATCTCCACACTGTTTTCCAGAGTGGCTTCACTAGACCACTTTCTTACACCATTGACAAAAATAAAGTCAAAATGGATAAAGGACCTGAATGTGAGACAGGAAACCATCAAAACCCTAAAGGAGAAAGCAGGGAAAAACCCTCTCTGACCTCAGCCGCAGCAATTTCTTACTTGACACATCTCCAGAGGCAAGGGAATTAAAAGCAAAAATGAACTATTGGGATCTCATGAAGATAAAAAGCTTCTGCACTGCAAAGGAAACAATCAATAAAACTAAAAGACAACCAATGGAATGGGAAAAGATATTTGCAAATGACATATTAGACAAAGGGCTAGTACCCAAAACCTAAAAAGAACTCATCAAACCCCACACCCGAAAAACAAATAATCCCAGTGAAGAAATGGGCAGAACACATGAATAGACCCTTCTCAAAAGAAGACATCCAGATGTCCAACAGGCACATGAAAAGATGCTCAACGTCGTTCCTCATCAGGGAAATACAAATCAAAACCACACTCAGATACTACCTCACGCCAGTCAGGGTGGCTAAAATGAACAAATCTGGACACTATAGATGCTGGATAGGATGTGGAGAAATGGGAACCCTCTTGCACTGTTGGTGGGAATGCAAACCGGTGTAATAGATAATTCTTATTGTAATTGAGGTTCAGTGGTATAACTTCATACTTCCAGCTTACGACTTCTAACATCTAGGGTCCACTTCAGTGAGGTTTCCCTTTATTAAATTTCACAGAAGATATCCTGGCTCTGCTTCTAAGTAACTACTTTGCACCTCACACTTTGTAACCATCTAAGTTAAGACTAGCTTCTAAAAGTACTTTGGAATTGCATATGGGAGCCCCCATAAGCCTTGGAGAGTAGAGTCACTGCTGTGTGTCAGGCTGGGGGAAGGGGTCCCTTCAGAAAAGCACAAGAAATTAAGAGCCTTATGGCCTCATTCCATTTTCCCACCCTTCACTCTGCTGAAGATTTTTTTGTTTTTTCATAGAAAGCTGGTAGGTAATGTCTGTCTAGTTTGCTGGCTAGGTCCTTTCAAATTGCAATTTCAGATTTGGTCTTCACTTATCTTTCCATTGAAATTCCCATTGCTATTTTCAGACATTTATAGAGTCCACTTCTCAGCCTAGGGGAAAAGAACAACATCAACTTTACTTTCTGATCCTCGTATTCAGCTAAAACTGAATGCCACTAATGGCAGATTATCTGAAAATACGGTGAAAGATGAGGATATGGTTAATGCAGTCTGAGAAATAAACCTCTGGTGTGAATTACTCCACTTGGAAACTTCTGCAGTGTCAACACTAACAGGAGCCCAGGAAACAGGTAAGATTTGTGTCTATTCAACATTCTAATTACATTCTATAAATGTTGCTCTTTCCCTTTGCTCTCTCTGCAAACATAAATATCTGTAGTTCCTGTTTCTCTTTCCAGTCTACAGAATATTATTTTTTCCCTTTCAAATGAATGTGCAGTTTTTAAAACCTGAGTGGCTCTAGTTTCAGGATCAGACATAAGTGCAAAATAATTAAAAACATATTTGGTAGAAGTGTGCTGTCAAAAGTCTAGGTGGAGTTGACGTGCGTGGATCAAATTTTGTCTCTTGATAACAGGATCAAACCTCACGGATGGGATTTAGTGAGAGAGAGAGAGAGAGATTGAGAGAGAGAGAGACGGAGAGAGATTCAGTGTATAACTGTTACTGCAGTGTGCCATTGTTTATTACATCACATGCAACAAAATCTAGTGTGTATGAGGCCTGTGGCCTGGCCAGGATGTGGACACCAGCAGGTCACAAGGTGGGGATGGGAGTAGGTAGTAGTGTTGGTTTTAGAGCTCCTGCCAAGAGCAAAACTACATTTCTGGAACAGTGTGAAAAGGGGGAGAATTGAGACAAGTGGGCACTAATGAAAAGATAGGCTGGCAGAAGGTGCAAGTGAGGGCTTTACAAATGCATCTTAAGCCAGGGGTGGTGCTGGGAGCTTCTTACAGGGCTGGTGCCTATGCTATAGCATTACAGCAGGCAGGTGGGAAACACAGCTTTTATTCTGAGCCTGATTTTCTTGCAAGAAACTTGGCTTCTGTGCATATTCAGCATTTACATTACATTATTACATTACATTACATATTACATTATCTTATATTACATTACATTTAGAGTAAAAACTGAGTATACAAAAGAGTGTTCCCAGAAAGGTCCAGCACTGAGAATTTCTTCTCTTTTTCTATGGGTCTACCTCCTGTTTCTCAGAACAGATGTTAAGGCATCAAAATGAACGATATTGCATTATTTGGGGGTGGTTTGCACATTTCTAATCTGCCTAGTTGCTGTGTCTGTCCCTTCTTTCTAAAGCCTCCCTCTCACCCACACAAACAAGCTGGTATGTAAGTAAACTCCTGCTACCTTGAAATTTGCAAAGCAGAGAAATCAGTTTACAAAAGAAAGGCCACACAGCATGTGGTCTATCTTGATTCTTCCTATTCTTCCAGTATTTATGTTGTGTGAAGTCACCTGTAACAATGTTTTAGTGAATGCTGAACCATTGCTTCTAGGAGAGATACAGTGAGCCTCTGGTCACTTGTTTGTCAACTAATATAGAACCTTATTTGATGGAATTCTTGTTTAAAGACACCTTATTCAATTCATTTACGTTAAACCCTTGGCTAAAGCACTGTAACTCTTGCCTGAATATGATACTTATCCGACACATGTATTTTCTCCATAAGGCTCTTCACAGCCACTGGCTTTCAGGATGGCAGGAAGCTAGGCATGAGCAACAGGAGGATGGACCCTAGGCATCCTCATGGAGAGCCGCATCTGAGACCACCCAGGGACCACCCCATTCCACCCCTCTAGCAGGGTGTCTTTGGTTCCATTGTCCAGGCAGAGGAAGAGTTAAGTGTGTTGTGCTTGTGGCACTTGTCCAGAGCAAGCTGCTTGTCCTTATTTGACTATGTCTCCAGAATAGAAATAATGTTGCTGATTCCTACCCTGTGCAGGTATCTTGAATACATTTTGGGAAACGACATGGTGGTTGGCCAATTATTATATAATTCAGGCCTGTCACTCAAATGTTGTGACCCTAGGACAAACCAAAAAAAAAAAAAAAGTTGATTTTCAGCCCACACTCCAGAGTTTTCAGGCTTTTGTCTCTCTTGACTGTCCCATTCCTCCTGTGGAGTGTATTTTAACAAAACTTTGCTCTGCTTTACTTTCATATTGCTGTCCTGTAATTCTTTACTGTGGCAGCCAAGAGAACTGAGGCTTCTTTCCTTTTCCATCTGGTAATAGCAATACCAGACCACACTTCAACACAATGCTTGAGGGTCATTCTAACTAACAAAATTGCTAACAAAAAGTACAAATAGTCAAGAAACAGGATACTAAATAGATCGTAAAAAGAACACTTGTTTATAGCATGAAAGCTGAAGCTAAAAGGCAGAGTGTTGCCTTGTTTTACCCCAGTTAGGAATGCATGCATTAGGCTTCAAATCCTTTGCCATACTCTGAATAACTGGAAAGCGTAGGGAGTATTGATTTGGGGTTACAAATAAATGTTAGTAAGCAGGTGAATTTACAAGTAAGAAATCTACAAATAATAAGGATCGACTGTATTATGTTAATTACTTACAACTGATAGCCCTAAAGAGTTCTAAGAAAATAAATTCTCTAGGTGACATATTTAACTTGGAGCCATATTTTGCTATGAATGGGAGTAGGGTGGAAGGAGGGGGGCTATTTTCATCTTTTTTTCACATAACCAAATTCCATTGGAATCCCCATAAATTGAATAGTTTTATTTTAACTCTCATAATATCTGATGTTTCAGTCCTGAAATTCCTTTGAGGTTAAGGAAGGACAGATTAGTGTTAACTAAAAATAAAACAGTTAGTTACTTTACCAGCAAAAATGGGTTTATTCAAGACTAACATAGAATTGCAATTTCAGACAACAAAATTATAAGCAAGGCCTACAAAGAAGGGAATAATATTTTATGGAGAAGAAGGAATGGAAAGGATTGTTTTGAAGGAAAGACCATTGGAGAAAAGCAAGGGTTCGGGTGGATGACAGTTTCTCATTGGCTGAGTTGCTGGGGTGGTGGATTTCTTGTGGGAAAGGCAATGTGTAGCTTTCCCACTTGGAGCCTGTAAACCAATGATTCTTTCCTGTGGGAGTTCTTTCAGTAGGTTCTGTAATTGACATAGACTGTTAAGTTCCCCTCTCTTGCTTCCCAATTCCATCTTACTGAGATTTCCATTTATCTATCTATCTATTTATTTATTTATTTATTTATTTATTTATTTTAATGTTTATTCACCTTTGAGAGACAGAGAACAAGTGGGGGGAGGGGCAAAGAGAGAAGGAGACACAGAATCTAAAGCAGGCTCCAGGCTCTGAGCTGTCAGCCCAGAGCCCCATGCAGGCCTGGAACCCACAAACCATGAGATCATGACTTGAGCTGAAGTCTGATGCTTAACCAACTGAGCCACCCAGGTGCCCCTGAAATTTCCTTTTATTAATTTTCATCCTGTGAAACTTTTATTTTCACTTTGAAACTTGTTGATTAAACAGATGGAAAGGCTGTATGAAACACATACCAGGAGAAAGCGTAGCTCTTGAGCACAGGGCTCTGGCGCTGGCTGCCAGTACTGCTAAGTTGTATACCTCAGTGAACTCTGCATCTTCCCTGTGCCTCAGCTTATTCACTTGTGAATGGAAAATAATAGTACTGCTAGATACCAGTGAGTCTGGACTTAGGTAAAGAGAGATTTTATCCTTATTTTAGGAGAAGGAGTGATTGCAATAGGAGGAATGCTTTGGCCATGAGATCTGCAGACATCTCAAATGTCAAGCACTGCCTTACTTACCTTGCAGGGTTAGTGGGAGGCAGAAAGGAATCCTCAGTGTGGCCAACAGCACAAATGGTGCTGAAACATATGGGCTTTGTGTTATGCCCAGAATTCGTGATCCCCAAAGACCACCAGGGAGCCGAGTCCGATGCAAAAGCAAAAGAGCCTTTATTTGAGCTAGCTCCAGCTCAATCCCCTACCTGCACCGACGCAGCGGTGAGATACCGGGGAGAGCGAGCGAGTTTCAAAAGCACAAAGGTTTTATGGGGGTCCAGGGGCAGCCAATTGGCTGGGGAAGGGTCGTGGCCTCGGCCGATTGGCTGGGGAAGGGTCAGAGTACTGTTACGCAGGTCGCTGGGCGTGTTTTGATCAGGAAGTTTGAACAGGTGAGCAGGAGGTTAACTCAAGGGGAGGAGGCGCGGTCTGAGGTTTCTGCGATTTTCCCGCAAAAGGGGTCATGTCCGGGACATAGTCACTCAAGGTGGAGAACACAGAACAAGATGGAGTCGGCCAGCGTAGGCCCGCCCTTTCACTTTGGAGTCTGAAAAGTCTGCTACTTAGTGCAGAGTAAGCCTTCCCTGAGCCTCAACTTCCTCATCCATAACATGGAGGTACTGATTCCTGAATGGACCTCTGGGACCTCTGGGGAAGTGCTGGGATATCATAAAAGCTCATTAGCAATAGTCTGAAAAAGAAACTTTCTGAATGGACTCTGCTGGACAAGCACTGCTATGAGAATATTACCAAATTCATTGCAATTTGCTGGCTACTATGTCCTCATCCTTTTTCATGAACCCTGCTCTGGTGGGCGGCCTTGTGTATGGGAAACAGGTAACAGGTAGCAGTTTAGTGCTGATAATTGCAAATAATTTTTATTATTAAAGTTCATTTAAAGGATTCATCATGTCCATTAAAAAATATCTTTGGCTGAAATTGAAGGAGAAATTGCTTTCTTCTAAGAGCATTTCATTTTGAGAGATAATGGCCTGAATGCCTAGAATTTAACATCATTCTCCAAAAACAGACCATGAAAATGCTGTGTGCAGAGGAGATCTGATTCTATTTGACTTATACTAGGCTGAGTTCTTAGCCTTGTACTTAGAAAACTTGAATTTTGAATTAAAAAAGAAAAGGCCTTTTATCCATTCATTTCTACAAAAGTATTAGTGTAATCTGTTCTATTCCTGTAGGGTAAGGATTAGCTTGTAGGCCCAATTATCATTAATTCCTACCACTTCAACAGATATTTGTTGAGTGCCTGTTTTGTGGCCAAAGCTTCTTACCTGCCTTTTTCCATCTGGTTCTGTGTTTGGCACTGAATAGTTTACATTTGACAGCTTCATTGTATGAGAGGCCTGGTGGCTCCTTAGAGAACTGAGGCTTCTAGGCCTCACATAATACCATCTGCCAACCATGTTCCTTGTTCTCTCAGAAGACTACTCTTAGCTTGCATAAATCAGTGTGTGTGTGTGTGTGTGTGTGTGTGTGTGTGTGTGTGTGAGTCTGCCTTCTCTTCTGAATCACTGAGACAAACAAGATACACTTTTAAGAACATTTGTCTCGGAAAATAGATATGGGTATAACCCTGCAGGTTCTATGAGTCCTTTGGATTTTGGTGATCAAATGACCTGAAAGGCAGGTGGAGTTTCAGCAACTTGCTGTTTGGGCCTTTGATCTGCAGCTGGAGCTGCTGCTCTTTCTCTGATTACACATGGATGGACTAGCTCAGTTGCTGTTCTGTTGGTTTAAGGGCCAGCTTGCTCTGTTAGTTTCCTTTTATAAACAATTAGAGAGTAAGAGAAGAAAGACTTTCTCAGTCAAAAGGTTAATTATATTCCAAGTAGTAGGACAGAAGACTTGTCTTTGGGGATCCTGGCTTTCTTTCTGTGTCTTTCCTTCTGCTTCTACTTCTCACTCTTTCCTTTTCTTCTCTCAGCACAAGTGCACCTTCTGGAGGCCCTGCCTACCCAGGAGAAACACAATCTAAATAGGAAAACCCAGAGCACTCTACAGGTGCCAGTGCTGCAGAAGTCACAGCATTACTTCTTCCGTGTGTCTTACACCTCAAGATCTCAGGCTTATCATCTGCACAATGGGAATAATATTAATAATCATCCCTTAAAGTTGTTGTAATTAGTTAATGAGATAATGCCTGAAAGGGCTTAGCATATATTATGTGGTCATTAAATTTTAGCATATAGTAAGTGGTCATTAAATATTAATTGCCCTTGGGTGCCTGTGTGACTCAGTCGGTTAAATGTCCGACTTCGGCTCAGGTAATGATTTCACTGTTTGTGGGTTCGAGCCCCACATCGGTCTCTGTGCTGACAGCTCAGAGCCTGGAGCCTATTTCAGATTCTGTGTCTCCCTCTCTCTATGCCCCTCCCCCACTCATGCTCTGTCTCCCTCTGTCTCAAAAAATAAATAAACATTAAAATTTTTTTTAAATATTAATTACTCAAATTATTATCAGCATTATCAAATAAATTAATACATCCCAGGGATATTTAATTATAAAAATAGACCACTATGCAGACATGGCTGGTTAAAGTCTGTTGGAAATGCAGGCATGATGGTGCCTTAGATCAAATTTGATTTAGAGCAGTTGGTCATTATCCCAAATGTCCCTCCTGTCAATACTCCATGTGGCTTTGGGGAGCCCTGGGTGTGGTCTCAGAGAGAGGGAAATCAAAAGACAGATTGTGGAGAATATAACTTGCAGGTGGATTTTTTATTCAAATTAAATGTGTAGCCAAATCATCTGGGAGGTTGTTTTTAGAAATAGAAAGACACAGATCTCTGGTCACAGCCCCTGTCACAGGCAGAGGCAGACCTGGGGCCCCAGCAATTGATCTTAGTGCTGGAACTATGTGGTTGGTGCCTGTCCATGTCATATAAAAAGATGTGCTTTGGGGGAAGCTGCCCTGAACTGCAATGAAAAATATTTCCTGTCTGTAGCCATGTAAACTCCACAATGCTGTGAAGGTCCAACTGACTTCCTCCTCATGGTAGAAGAGGCCACTTTACCTCCAATTATACAATCCTGTCAATATTCCGATCCTTAAATGTTTATCTGTTCTTGGCTCTCCTTCATTGTAACTGGCTGTTACATCTTACTATTTCCCTCATTAATAATGAGTTAAATAAAGTCTTTAATGTATTTATTTTATAAATCATGATTTTGGTCTTAGTGTGAAAATCATTTTTAAACAATGCCCTAGTGGCCCAGCTCAGGGTGTTAGCACTCCTTGTATACTTGTTGGAACATATCTGTTTGAATCTGTCCTTTTAGTGATTAATAAATAATTCAGGATTAAAATCCCATTATTTGTCAACTCTATACTGATTCTGAGTCATTAGTGCTTTAACATCCAGTATCTCAGCAACTGTTATATTCTGGGTACACATCTAAATGCACAGAGAGGAGGAAGAAGGGGTGAGGACTTGAGAAAATAGCCATTACTCAAACTGCTAAAATAAATCCAGGTTCACAAATACTAGACTCTGTTTGACTGGACTAGCATTCAGTTCTGAAACATATATTGATTTTTATAAGATTGAGGAAAAATGTTTTGGCTGAGTTTTAATGAGTCTTCTTTTCTTGGCAGACCACAGGGAAGCAGGGGGATGGTTTCCCAGGACCGCCAGCCAGGCCAGGCTGGATGGTGATGAAGCTTGCAAGGCCCAGTCTTCTCCATTTCCTGGCCAAGATGCCCCTAGACTTGGGTCTCCCCAGTGAGGAAGATCCTATTTTCACAGGGGCTGCCTCCATTCTAGTTAGTGGCAGGCAGCTCCTGAGAAAGGCCTGGGTTTTGGAACCTGAGCCTTTGACCAAGTCTTCTACCTTGAAGGTTGCTACTCTCCTTCTTATGGTAGGGTGCTGTCCCTCCCTCATGCAGGCAATGTCAGGAGCACATAGTATACCCAGTGCCTGCTACTAGCATGCTATGAATGTGTCTTAGCCAAAGGGAAACAAGTGGGGCTTCCAAACTCTGTTCTCAACCCAAGGTAGTTACTCTTTGTAGGGAGATAAGGCCCATGCTGGGCCTTTAAGCAATAGAAGTCAGGTAGATCAAACTGCTTTGAGCATGTGTTTTCAAAGAAGTTGGATGGAAGAGTAGAAACCTCTGAGGCCTGAAGAAATTTGGTTGATTGCCCAATGATGAGATATCCACTTGCTGGTTTAGGACCTTATTCAAAGATCACATTTGGAAGAGCTCTCATCAGTGCATAGAACATAGGGGGATACTAAAAAGGAAGTGAACAAATCAGGCTAAAGGAAAATGAAGGAAGAAAAGCAAGAGGACTCCAGAGAAATCTTGCAATGCCCATCACACTTCCAGGGCTATTTAAGTGGGTTGTAGTGGTGGGATGCAAGCTGCTTAACTTTCTGGTTTCCCAGTTCACAGAGCCCATAAAGCCAAAGCAGGGTGATAAGATCATCAGGCATGTGGCTAGACAATGCTGAGCTGCAGAGATTCATCTCAGACCTTCTCCATCTAGGTGCAAGATGAGCATTAGAGCAGGGGAGGTGGGAGTCATGGCAGGGGGTGGGGGAGAGCAGAATGCCCTTGAGTCATGAGCAGTTCTCAGAGCCCAGGTGTGATTACCTTAATAGGTGTTTTCATACTTGTTCTTTGGGCCGCCCCTTAAACACAAAGGACTTGTGAGAGTTCCAGGTCTCATAGGCTTAAAAGTGCCTGAAATGATGAGAAGAGCCACAGTGGTGAGAAGAGGCAGTTCAGGAATTTCAGGAAACCGTGAGAAAGACAACTCAAGCCACACAGAGCCAATAAGGTTATTTGATATATGCCTTGAATTCCAGAAGAATAGAGAACTACTCCTTTATTGTGTGGGGACATTAGATGATAGGAATAATCCTGTCTGGCTTTCCTGTTCCCAGGGAGCATGCCTAGCCTTGGTAATGAGGGCCCTGGAACAGCTGGGATTCCACCCTCAGCCTCCATGTCTTGCTAGATCTCAGAACCCTGGAAGAAGGACAATGGAGGTGGCTGTGTTGGCATGCGGCAGTGCCTTCCTGTGTCCTGACTACTGAGAACATAGACTGATTCTTCATGCTCACTTCTGCTGGGAATGTAATGAGTGAGCTCTGTGAGGGCTACTCCTTCACTTAACAGTTTATGAGTATGCAGAATCACAGAATTTCTGTTCTGGAAGCTCCTCAGCAAACAGAATTCCATCCTTGTCATTCTGTGGATGAGGCTGGAGTGGGTAGTTACCTCCTTAGCTGTTGGGTAACTGCTCTGTGTGTTTGCTGCAAGCCTACCTGTTCAGAACCACACAGCTTCATTCTAGTTAGTAGTCGTGTCCACAAGAGTGTAGCAGAGATGAGGTCTGAGTAAGGACCAGAGGAACAGTGTGTTACCTTTCTAAATGTGAGCAGCTTCTCTAAATGTTTTGAGACTTGATACTCTATTGCATCTTTATAATGTATGCAGAGAAGGGGTATATAATACAGAGATAAATATTATACTTTAGCAAATAACTGCTAAAATAACAATTACTTCTGAGTATATATTATTGCCAAGAACAAGTACAGGAACATTACATTTATTATATCTTATCCTTACACAAAACCAAAAGGTGAGTAAAATTTTCCTGATTTTTATCCCATTGTATCACAGATACCTATATAGTGAATATGCCATGAAGTATAATAAGCAATATGACAGAACTAACATCAAATACATTGGTCATTTCATTTCAGCAAATGTAAATGGACTTAACTAAGTTTTTACCAAAAAAATAAAATTTCCAGTTTGGCTAATGAAATAAAATTCAAATCTAAGTGTTTATATGAGACAGAAAGAGAGATTGAAAGTTTAAAAATAAAAGGATTGCTGGGGAGCCCCGGTGGCTCAGTCGATTGTCTGACTCTTGATCTCAGCTCATGTCACGATCCTGGGGTTGTGGGATCAAGCCCTACCTAAGATTCTCTCTCTCCCTCTGTCACTCTCTCACTCATGCATGCTCTCTCTCTCTCTCTCTCTCTCAAAAATAGGTGGATGGATAGATAGATAGATAGATAGATAGATAGATAGATAGATAGATAATAAAAAATAAAATGATTGCCAAAGACATACTGGGACAAATGGAAACAAAAATTCAGGGAAAGTGCCTTGGGATGTCCCAGCCCACACAGGCTGGTCTTGCTAACACTTTAGGGATCTCTGTGTTTCCCTGTGGTTCTGTATGACTCTTCTTCACATCTCTTTAGCTTGTGCAATGAGCAATTAAATATGTATTTAACACAGCATTTCTATCTAAGATGATTTCTGAAGCTCCTGGGATGTGGCCGACTGTATGCGCTTCGGAGCTGCCAAAGCATATGTGTCAGTTATTTCTAAGGGACAGAATAGGAACAGAGAATTAAGTGTGAACATCCTCCAAAACAATGGGAAAGGCCACACTGTCAACAAGGTATGAGCATGTGAGTGTGTGTATGCATGCATGTGTGTATGTAGGTAGACATGGGTGTGTATATGTGTCTGAGCACATGCATGGTGTACATGTGTAAGTGTATATGTGTGGGTACATGTTTGCACCCACACATAGGATCCAGTGTTAGCACTCAGGTCCTAAGGAAATTCTGGAGCATAGCCCCAGAGGAAATTAGAAATTGTCCTTGCAGAGGTAGGTCTTGCTCCTGGATGAGTGAAACAGTAGGCATGCAGAAGAGTTGGCCAGGTTTCCCTTTTCTTGTCTTTCCTTCCCACTCATATCCAGCAAAGGTTTTTGAAGGCAGTGCTCTGGGGATCACATGAGCCGTGCAAACACTTGGCATTTGTAACTGCCATTAAGTAATACACTCGGGGGACCCTTTGTTAGAGATTCAGAAACTGCAAACAACCTTGCTTTTCTAGGAGTGAAGCAGTAACTGTGCATCATCCTCTACTTTATCCAATGGTAATAAAGTTCATCTTCTTCATCCTAAGAGCTTTGCCATTCTGATCATTTCTGGATCTCTTGGTGATTAAACTTGGAGCACAAACCTATCTAAAGCCAATTCATGCTTTGTCTCTGTTTTCCAAAAGGATAAGGCCAATTTGTGGAAACAGATTTCTATTCATTTGTCCAGACAATTACTTTTCATATTTGATCTGTTCTATAACATAACCCTTCTTAAATTTCTGGGTTTTAGAATCCTTTGTATCCACATCATGTTCCTATGGGTGTGCCAAGGATCTCAGTGGGGACTGGCTCTTTGGTGAAACCTGCATAGGACAATCCTCAGGGCATCACAAGCAGTGTGAGAAGAAAAAATGTCACGTGGAAGGAAGGAGGTGTGGGCTCTATAGGCCCCAGTGGCACAAAAGCACTGTGAGCTTGCCATGACATACCCATGTTCAAACCTCTACAGCATCCCACCTGCAAAATCTCAGGACAACAGTGAGTCCCATGGCTCAGCCATGGCCCAGGCAGGGGCTATGCTAACTGCCCAAGAAGGACAAGTCAAGGAAAGGCATGAAGAGGGGACCACAGTCCATCTGGGCAGCAAGCCATTCGCAAATTGAGGCTGACTTAGGGCATGTGGAGTGAGCAGTTCACACACTGTCAGGGAGAGAAGGGAGCTTGCCTCACCTGTGAGCATGCCTGGCTGTGCCCAGGACTGCACTCACCCACCAGAGCTTTGAGGCTTCCCGAAGTGTTCCCTTCTCTGTGAAGGGAAAAGGGATCAGTGTGACTCTGCAGTTAAAACTTCAAAGCTTAAATGTATATTTAGACTACAGGTTGTCAATATTTTCTTAAGGGGCCAGATAGCAAATATTTTATCCATTAAGACTCTACTGACAGTACTTACTCTGCAGTTGTTCCCGGGAAGCAACATAGATAATACATACACAAATGGGAGCTGTGTGCCAATAAAGCTCCATTTACAAAACAAGATGTCAGCCTGTGAGCCATATTTTGCTGATCTCTGTTTAGGTCTATAGATTTGGAAAGTGTGCTAGTTGGCAAAATTGCCACTCCAAGTGAGGGCAGCTAGATATGATCTCTCAAGCAGGGAGAGGGCGAGGAATTCAGACTCTTGTGCAGTAGAGTTCTTCTGCTGCCCCTGGAGATGGAGTTGCATGTGCTTACTTGTGTTTAGGGTCTAGAAGCAGCATTCATGCAGAAAGTTCAACAGTGGAAATGGACACAGGTCTCTACAGACAGCCATACATCACTAAGAGAAGGAAGCTCATGGTAGGGAGGTGGATGGCCCTTCCCATTGAGGCCGAGGCCTCCCAATACTCAGAAGGAGGGAAAGGTGAAATATCTGTAATTTTACTAAATTGAAGACTGCAAATTTACCAAGCTTCTATCTAGCCTTGGGGGTGGCTGATCCTTATCATTATTATTTGCAATAAGATGGACTAGCAGATTGAGATGGAAGCTAGCTTTAATTATAGGGACTTGGTTCAAGTCCCATTTTTGCAAATGGGTATACTTCTGAGAAAATCACATGAGCTACTATGCCTGCCACACAGTCAGGAAAAGTTTAATAATGGTGGGGGGAAGGCTAATTTTGAGCTGTGTCCGTGGCTTCCAGAGAGATACCTTACCATTATGTGTGCCATCGTGTAGGAAGCAACTCTCTTCTAAGATATGGTCTGAGGAGACTTCTGGTGATGTCAGGACAGCTGTCCCTGACGTAGTGCAGGGCTGCCAGTCTGGCTGTGTGTCTCTGTGTGTGTGTGTGTGTGTGTGTGTGTGTGTGTGTGTGCACCTGTGCACATGAACATGTTTCTATTCTTTTCTGTATTTGTGTTGTGTTGTGTTCCATAGCTTCTTTTTTTCTTGAGTGCTATTTTTAATTTTTTTATATATGAAATTTATTGTCAAATTGGTTTCCATACAACACCCAGTGCTCATCCCAAAAGGTGCCCTCCTCAATACCCATCACCCACCCTCTCCTCCCTCCCACCCCCCATCAACCCTTAGTTTGTTCTCAGTTCTCAACAGTCTCTTATGCTTTGGCTCTCTCCCACTCTAACCTCTTTTTCTTTTTTTTTTTCCTTCCCCTCCCCCATGGGTTCCTGTTAAGTTTCTCAGGATCCACATAAGAGTGAAACCATATGGAATCTGTCTTTCTCTGTATGGCTTATTTCACTTAGCATCACACTCTCCAGTTCCATCCACGTTGCTACAAAAGGCCATATTTCATTTTTTCTCATTGCCACGTACTATTCCATTGTGTATATAAACCACAATTTCTTTATCCATTCATCAGTTGATGGACATTTAGGCTCTTTCCATAATTTGGCTATTGTTGAGAGTGCTGCTATGAACATTGGGGTACAAGTGCCCCTATGCATCAGTACTCCTGTATCCCTTGGGTAAATTCCTAGCAGTGCTATTGCTGGTCATAGGGTAGTTCTATTTTTAATTTTCTGAGGAACCTCCACACTGCTTTCCAGAGCGGCTGCACCAATTTGCATTCCCACCAACAGTGCAAGAGGGTTCCCGTTTCTCCACATCCTCTCCAGCATCTATAGTCTCCTGATTTGTTCATTTTTGCCACTCTGACTGGCGTGAGGTGATACCTGAGTGTGGTTTTGAGTTGTATTTCCCTGATAAGGAGCGACGCTGAACATCTTTTCATGTGCCTGTTGACCATCCGGATGTCTTCTTCAGAGAAGTGTCTATTCATGTTTTCTGCCCATTTCTTCACTGGGTTATTTGCTTTTTGGGTGTGGAGTTTGGTGAGCTCTTTATAGATTTTGGATACTAGCCCTTTGTCCGATACGTCATTTGCAAATATCTTTTCCCATTCCGTTGGTTGCCTTTTAGTTTTGTTGGTTGTTTCCTTTGCTGTGCAGAAGCTTTTTATCTTCATGAGGTCCCAGTCATTCACTTTTGCTTTTAATTCCCTTGCCTTTGGGGATGTGTCGAGTAAGAGATTGCTACGGCTGAGGTCAGAGAGGTCTTTTCCTGCTTTCTCCTCCAAGGTTTTGATGGTTTCCTGTCTCACATTCAGGTCCTTTATCCATTTTGAGTTTATTTTTGTGAATGGTGTGAGAAAGTGGTCTAGTTTCAACCTTCTGCATGTTGCTGTCCAGTTCTCCCAGCACCAGTTGTTAAAGAGACTGTCTTTTTTCCATTGGATGTTCTTTCCTGTTTTGTCAAAGATGAGTTGGCCATACGTTTGTGGGTCTAGTTCTGGGGTTTGTATTCTATTCCATTGGTCTATGTGTCTGTTTTTGTGCCAATACCATGCTGTCTTGATGATGACAGCTTTGTAGTAGAGGCTAAAGTCTGGGATTGTGATGCCTCCTGCTTTGGTCTTCTTCTTCCAAATTACTTTGGCTATTCGGGGCCTTTTGTAGTTCCATATGAATTTGAGGATTGCTTGTTCTAGTTTCAAGAAGAATGCTGGTGCAATTTTGATTGGGATTGCATTGAATGTGTAGATAGCTTTGGGTAGTATTGACATTTTGACAACATTTATTCTTCCAATCCATGAGCAGGGAATGTCTTTCCATTTCTTTAAATCTTCTTCAATTACCTTCATAAGCTTTCTATAGTTTTCAGCATACAGATCCTTTACATCTTTGGTTAGATTTATTCCTAGGTATTTTATGCTTCTTGGTGCAATTGTGAATGGGATCAGTTTCCTTATTTGTCTTTCTGTTACTTCATTGTTAGTGTATAAGAATGCAACTGATTTCTGTACATTGATTTTGTATCCTGCAACTTTGCTGAATTCATGTATCAGTTCTAGCAGACTTTTGGTGGAGTCTGTCGGATTTTCCATGTATAATATCATGTCATCTGCAAAAAGCGAAAGCTTGACTTCATCTTTGCCAATTTTGATGCCTTTGATTTCCTTTTGTTGTCTGATTGCTGATGCTAGAACTTCCAGCACTATGTTAAACAACAGCGGTGAGAGTGGGCATCCCTGTCGTGTTCCTGATCTCAGGGAAAAAGCTCTCAGTTTTTCCCCGTTGAGGATGATGTTAGCTGTGGGCTTTTCATAAATGGCTTTTATGATCTTTAAGTATGTTCCTTCTATCCCGACTTTCTCAAGGGTTTTTATTAAGAAAGGGTGCTGGATTTTGTCAAAGGCCTTTTCTGCATCGATTGACAGGATCATATGGTTTTCTCTTTTTTTTTGTTAATGTGATGTATCATGTTGATTGATTTGCGAATGTTGAACCAGCCCTGCATCCCAGGAGTGAATCCCATTTGATCATGGTGAATAATTCTTTTTATATGCCATTGAATTCGATTTGCTAGTATCTTATTGAGAATTTTTGCATCCATATTCATCAGGGATATTGGCCTGTAGTTCTCTTTTTTTACTGGGTCTCTGTCTGGTTTAGGAATCAAAGTAATACTGGCTTCATAGAATGAGTCTGGAACTTTTCCTTCCCTTTCTATTTCTTGGAATAGCTTGAGAAGGATAGGTATTATCTCCACTTTAAATGTCTGGTAGAACTCCCCTGGGAAGCCATCTGGTCCTGGACTCTTATTTGTTGGGAGATTTTTGATAACCGATTCAATTTCTTCGCTGGTGATGGGTCTGTTCAAGCTTTCTATTTCCTCCGGATTGAGTTTTGGAAGAGTGTGGGTGTTCAGGAATTTGTCCATTTCTTCCAGGTTGTCCAATTTGTTGGCATATAATTTTTCATAGTATTCCCTGATAATTGTTTGTATCTCTGAGGGATTGGTTGTAATCATTCCATTTTCATTCATGATTTTATCTATTTGGGTCATCTCCCTTTTCTTTTTGAGAAGCCTGGCTAGAGGTTTGTCAATTTTGTTTATTTTTTCAAAAAACCAACTCTTGGTTTCGTTGATCTGCTCTACAGTTTTTTTAGATTCTATATTGTTTATTTCTGCTCTGATCTTTATTATTTCTCTTCTTCTGCTGGGTTTAGGCTGCCTTTGCTGTTCTGTTCTATTTCCTATAGGTGTGCTCTTAGAGTTTGTATTTGGGATTTTTCTTGTTTCTTGAGATAGGCCTGGATTGCAATGTAGTTTCCTCTCAGGACTGCCTTCGCTGCGTCCCAAAGCGTTTGGATTGTTGTATTTTCATTTTCGTTTGTTTCCATATATATTTTAATTTCTTCTCTAATTGCCTGGTTGACCCACTCATTCGTTAGTAGGGTGTTCTTTAACCTCCATGCTTTTGGAGGTTTTCCAGACTTTTTTCTGTGGTTGATTTCAAGCTTCATAGCATTGTGGTCTGAAAGTATGCATGGTATGATTTCAATTCTTGTAAACTTATGAAGGGCTGTTTTGTGACCCAGTATATGATCTATCTTGGAGAATGTTCCATGTGCACTCGAGAAGAAAGTATATTCTGTTGCTTTGGGATGCAGAGCTCTAAATATATCTGTCAAGTCCATCTGATCCAATGTCTCATCCAGGGCCCTTGTTTCTTTATTGACCGTGTGTCTAGATGATCTATCCATTTCTGTAAGTGGGGTGTTAAAGTCCCCTGCAATTACCACATTCTTATCAATAAGGTTGCTTGTGTTTATGAGTAATTGTTTTATATATTTGGGCGCTCCAGTATTCGGCGCATAGACATTTATAATTGTTAGCTCTTCCTGATGGATAGACCCTGTCACTATTATATAATGTCCTTCTTCATCTCTTGTTACAGCCTTTAATTTAAAGTCTAGTTTGTCTGATATAAGTATGGCTACTCCAGCTTTCTTTTGGCTTCCAGTAGCATGATAAATAGTTCTCCATCCCCTCACTCTCAATCTACAGGTGTCCTCAGGTCTAAAATGAGTCTCTTGTAGACAGCAAATAGATGGGTCTTGTTTTTTTATCCATTCTGATACCCCCTGTCTTTTGGTTGGTGCATTTAATCCATTTACATTCAGTGTTATTATAGAAAGATATGGGTTTAGGGTCATTGTGATGTCTGTATGTTTTATGCTTGTAGTGATGTCTCTGGTACTTTGTCTCACAGGGTCCCCCTTAGGATCTCTTGTAGGGCTGGTTTAGTGGTGACAAATTCCTTCAGTTTTTGTTGTTTGGGAAGACCTTTATCTCTCCTTCTATTCTAAATGACAGACTTGCTGGATAAAGGATTCTCGGCTGCATATTTTTTCTGTCTAGCACACTGAAACTCTCGTGCCAATTCTTTCTGGCCTGCCAAGTTTAAAAAGAGAGATCAGTCATGAGTCTGATAGGTCTCCCTTTATATGTGAGGGCATGTTTACCCCTTGCTGCTTTCAGAATTTTCTCTTTATCCTTGTATTTTGCCAGTTTCACTATGATATGTCGTGCAGAAGATCGATTCAAGTGACGTCTGAAGGGAGTTCTCTGTGCCTCTTGGATTTCAATGCCTTTTTCCTTCCCCACTTCAGGGAAGTTCTCAGCTATTATTTCTTCAAGTACCCCTTCAGCACCTTTCCATCTCTCTTCCTCCTCTGGGATACCAATGATGCGTATATTATTTCTTTTTAGTGTATCACTTAGTTCTCTAATTTTCCCCTCATACTCCTGGATTTTTTTTTCTCTCTTTTTCTCAGCTTCCTCTTTTTCCATAACTTTATCTTCTAGTTCACCTATTCTCTCCTCTGCCTCTTCAATCCGAGCCGTGGTGGTTTCCATTTTGTTATGCATTTCGTGTAAAGCGTTTTTCAGCTCCTCGTGACTGTTCCTTAGTCCCTTGATCTCTGTAGCAAGAGATTCTCTGCTGTCAGCTATACTGTTTTCAAGCCCAGCGATTAATTTTATGACTATTATTCTAAATTCACTTTCTGTTATATTATTTAAATCCTTTTTGAACAGCTCATTAGCTGTTGTTATTTCCTGGAGATTCTTCTGAGAGGAATTCTTCTGCTTGGTCATTTTGGATAGTTCCTGGTGTGGTGAGGACCTGCAGGGTACTTCCCCTGTGTTGTGGTGTATAACTGGATTTGGTGGGCGGAGCCGCAGTCAGACCTGATGTCTGCCCCCAGCCCATCGCTGTGTCCACAGTCAGACTGGTGTGTGCCTTCTCTTCTCCTCTCCTAGGGGCGGGATTCACTGTGGGTGGGGTGGCCTGTCTGGGCTACTTGCACACTGCCAGCCTTGTGATGCTGGGGATCTGGCGTCTTAGCTGGGGTGGGTAGGCAAGGTGCACAGGGGCAGGAGGGGCAGGCTTAGCTTGCTTCTCCTTAGGTGATCCACTTCAGGAGGGGCCCTGTGGCAGCAGGAGGGAGTCAGATCCGCTGCCGGAGGTTTGGCTCTGCGGAAGCGCAGAGTTGGGTGTTTGCGCGGAGTGAGCAAGTTCCCTGGCAGGAACTGGTTCTCTTTGGGATTTTGGCTGGGGGATGGGCGGGGGAGATGGCGCTGGCAAGTGCCTTTGTTCCCCACCAAACTGAGCTCTGTCGTCAGGGGGCTCAGCAGCTCTCCTTCCCTTTGTCCTCCAGCCTTCCCGCTTTCTGAGCAGAGCTGTTAACTTATGACCTCCCAGCCGCTAAGTCGCGCTTGCTGTTGGAACACAGTCCGTCAGGCCCCTCCGCTTTTTGTAAGCCAGACTCGGGGGCTCTGCTTGGCCGGCGAGCCGCCCCTCTGCCCCGGCTCCCTCCAGCCGGTCTGTGGAGCGCGCACCGCCTCTCCGCCCTTCCTACCCTCTTCCGTGGGCCTCTCATCTGCGCTTGGCTCCAGCGACTCCGTTCTGCTAATCCTCTGGTGGTTTTCTGGGTTATTTAGGCAGGTGTAGGTGGAATCTAAGTGATCAGCAGGACGCGCGGTGAGCCCAGCATCCTCCTACGCCGCCATCTTCCCTCTCCTCCTGTTCCATAGCTTCTAAGATGAGCCTTCTACTTCTGTTTTATGCACCCCACATCCAACTTTCCTTCTCAAGGTGAAAGATACTTATCTGTAATTAAGGTTACCTGGATGAGACACTGAATATACATTTGGACAATGGCCAGGCCATGTATGCCAATAGAACTCTGTTTAACCACCACAGCAATCTGCCCAGAAAGCCAAAGCTCTGATTCCTCTGTGAGAATCAGTAAAGAGTGGTCAGGACTTGACCAGCTTCCCTGAGTTTTCCCTCCTGGTTGCAAATAAGGACCAGCTGGGAAAAGCTGAACCAATCACATAGGATGTCCCAATTCTAGCTAGCCAACCTCAAGGCTCCTATGCCAACAGCCTCCCATCAGGACACTCCTCCTCCCCCCCCCTTTTTTTTTACTATAGGCCTTCTCTCTCCTCTGTCTGCCTTTGAGTCTCGGCAAGAGCAAATGGCAGTGGCTGACTTCCTTGCTCTAGCAAGCACTGAATAAATAGCCTCTGCTTGTTCTAATTTGGGTTGCCTTGTTTATTGCCACATAGAGAATCTCTGACTCCTAGTCTTGCCACTAGAGGAATACACAGGAGTTGAGGGGTTGAAAAGGAACTATTACTTTCCCTTTTTACTGCTCTCTCATGCTTTTGAAAAAAGCAGTTTTTCTTTTTTGGAAAATTGGTGTCAGGGGATTTGGCTACCAAAAATTGTAGAAAATGGTTTGTTTAATAAATAAATAGTTCCAGGGTGCCTGGGTAGTTCAGTTGGTTAAGCAGTGAACTCTTGATTTTGACTCATGGTTCCTGAGTTTGACCCCTGCATTGGGCTCTGCACTGATGGCATGGAGCCTGCTTGTGATTCTCTTTCTCCCTCTCTCCTGCCCCTCCCCTCCTCATGCTCTCTCTCTCAAAATAAATAAATAAAATTTAAAATAATGTAGTTCCATCCACTGGTTATACAACTTTATAATTGTGGTGCAACATAGAGCAAGTTTTTGATCTCCATCTTTATTTTTTTATCCATTTATTAGAACTTTATTGTTTTTGTCTCTGATTATCATTAGCCAAATATGTACAATGATGTGTTCAACAATGAGAAAATGAAATACCCTATTGCCAACACTGATGACTGCCTGGTACAGTTGGGTAGCAGTAGAGAGAAGTGGCTGAGATTCTACTTGGCTGCAGAAGGAGACATACTTGGACCAGAGTCCTGGCCTCAAAGCTCACTGGATGTGTGATCCTGTGTCCTGATCTATAAGTGGGCTTATCAAGTGTGTCTACCTTATGTGGTCTTTGTGAAAATTAACTGAAAATACAGTTGATAATGCATTAAAAAACACCTAACCCATGTTGTGATATTGTGATTTATAACAAGAAATACATATTTGGTCTTTGTCCTCATTTCTAGTCCAGATGTCCTAAAACTGTTGGAATTCCTAAGTGATGAGCATGATAAATGTGTCTTGATATTCATAACAAACCCTTTTCAACCTCACCTGACTTTATGTTAATGAAGTGATTTTTGGAAAGCCCCTAGATAACCACAGAATTGGGGCTGGCTGCTGGGGAAATGAACCATGTGATTAAAGTGGTGGAATTTTCATCTCAACCCTCCTCTAGGTGGAGGAGAGGGGGGCTGGCAGTTGAGTCAACCACCAATGAATGATTTAATGTCTGTGTAATGAAGCCTTCATAAATCCCAATAAGGATGGGGTTTGGAAAAATGCCACGTTGGTGAACCAGAACTCTTCCATGTGCTCAGCCCCTAATTCATGGAAATAGAAGCTCCTATGCTCAACCTACATGCAGACTTCACCTTATTTATATCATGACTATTCATTTGTATCCTTTAATATCCTTCATAGTAAATGGGTGATCCTACTGAGTAAAATGTTTCTCTGAGTTCTGTGAGATGCTCTAGCAAATTAATCGACCCCAAGGAAGGGGATGTGGGAACTTCTGATTTATAGCCAGTTAGAAGAACAGGTGATAACCTGGATTTGTGATTGGTGCCTGAAGTGGGGACAGTCTTGGGGACTGCGTTCTTAACCTGCAGGATCTGATACTGTCTTTAGGTAGACGGTGTCAGAATTGACTTGAATCTGTGGGACACCTTGCCAGTGTCTTGGACACTTGAGTTAATTGATTGGTGGTGTTAGAAAAACACACAATGGACATATCAATATGAAATATTACATGCTGCTCATATTATTGTCACTGCTACATTGTAAGCAAGTAATTAATGAGAAACAAATGATGTCTGCCTGGGTGATTTGCCCATGTTACTATGAAATGATGATCTTTGTCTTCTTGTTTTTATTTTCTGTAAGTTGTAATTTGGGGATTTTTAAAAATGGTCTCAGAACCAATAACATCAAGATGTTTTATAATTTGCTGAAAACTGAAAATACTCCACACATATTTGACAGTAATTATTAGCCTTTGGAATGTTTGGGGATTATGGGGGTAATGATATAAGGCTGGGACTTGAGCAGGTCCTCCAAGATCCCTCTGCCCCTGGATTCTAAGGTGTAGATGTATCTTATAGGGCAAGGAGTATGAGATGGCTGTCTGAAAAGTGTTGGCATTTAGTGGGGTCACTTATCTATGTCCATGAGAGCCTAGAAAGTCTGGAAGACACTAGAGATCTTTGCATCTTCTGCCTCCCTAATAATTTGTGTATATTGGTAATGAACATTCTTGGAAGGTTAATGGAAGAAAACTAATTAGAACTTCCTACAGCCCCATAGCTCCCAATTGTTTTGTTGGGGACACTTGCTGGTTTGGAACAAGCCCCCAACACAGTCTGCACTTTGAGCCTTTCAAGTGACCCTCAATACTGATATGGATGTTGACTGGCTGAAGTGCTGGTTGTCAGGTTTCACCACAGCAAAGTTAATCTTCCCTACTTCATTTCTGTCCTGCCGACTTTGCAAAGGAGGTGCTCCGTGTAGCCCAGACTGAAGGGGTGGGAATTTATGTTCCACATGCTTGAAGGTGGAGTGTCTACATAAATTATTAGAAATTTTTCTGCAAAGGAGATTTGTCTTTTCTCCCTTATATTTATTTATTTACTTAATCCTTTATATCATTATGGCTCATGAGTTATTATTTAAATCTGGGTTATAATCCAACACTATTTTCTTGCTCACATGGTTCGAGCTTTGCCCATTGGGAGCTCTTTCAGTTGGTTGCTGTGTTATGTGTCCTTTTAGCATACACCATCATATTTTTGTTTTTGTTATTTTTTTTAACACTTTCTTCCCTTCTGGCACTACTAGATATTCCTCATGCTAGAACCAGCCATTTCTCCACAGAGTCCTTGTTCCTTTTATTGTAGAATGGCATTAGTAATCAAGATCTGGGTGCTAGGTATGCTCATTAGTACTGGAATGTGGTTGATTCTAGGCCATGTCAGCTGACAGAACAAGGAAAGATATGTATGTATAATAGCCTGTATATACACACATATTTATAAATAATTCTATAGTCCTATCAATCATATCTACATTAAACTAAACACAAGTTTATACTGATGTCTACAACTCCAGTCCATGAATACATGGATCATTGTAGCCCTCCTTCCTTTGCTTATTGGCAAATTGCCATCCCAACAGTGAGACTCCTAGCTCCCACTGTCTGCCATCCATTCATCATTCAACTCTGGTATACATGTGTTGTAGAATCAGAACTGTTAATTGTACTCTCCTGGGATACAACAGCACTTATATGCAGTTCCTTTTGCCTTTAGTCTAAAAGATGTTACACATTTTCAGAGTTATTTAGGTCAGCACCTTTCTCTCATCCTTTCAGGGAGATTGTTTCATACATTTGTAACACAGTTCGACTGTTTTGCAAATCATACATTTCATCCTGGGATTCCAAAACCTCCTAAATTATTTTCCTTTTACATTTGTACAATCAACATCCATTCTTTGTGACTTAAAGCTTGTAGCATTTTGACAAATGCATTGTATCATGTATCCACCATAACAGTATCATACAGAATAGTTTTACTGCCCTAAAAATCCCACCTGCTTCACCTATTCAATTTCCCACCTCAAACTCCTGACAAAGTCTGACCTTTTTATAGTCTCTATAAAGCTGCTATAAGCATTCATGTGAATGTTTTATGTGGGCATAAGTTTTCAGGTCAGTTGGGTAAATACTTAGGAGAGTGATTGATGAATTTTATGGTAAATCTATGTGTAGCTTTGTATGAAACTGCATAATCGTGTGGCTGTTCTATTTTGCATCCTCTTCAGCAATTGGTATTGCCAGTTTTGTGGATTTTGGTCATCCTAATAGGGTGCAGTGGTTTCTCATGGTTTTATTTTGAAATCTTCTAATGTCAGTGTTGAGCATATTTCATAAGGTTATTTGCCATTTGTATATCTTCTTCAATGAAGTGGTTTTTCAGATCTTTTGTCTATTTTTTAAGTGGGTTGTTTTCTTGTTACTGACTTCAAAGAGTTTTTTTTGTATATTTTGGAAATAAACCAGATATTTTTTTTGAAAGTATTTTCTACCTGTCTGTGGCTTGTTCTTTCATTTTTTAAAAAAAGTCTTTTGAATAATAAAATATTTAATTTTAATTAAGTCCAACTTATAATTTTTCTTTCATTGATCATGCTTTCCACGTTGTATTTAAAAACTTTTTTAATGTTTATTTATTTTTGAGAGAGAGAGAGAGAGCGCGCACGCGCATGAGTGGGAGAGGGGCAGAGAGAGAGGGAGACACAGAATCTGAAGCAGGCTACAGGCTCTGAGCTGTTAGTATAGACCCTGATGTGGTGCTCAAACCTAAAACTTCAAGATCATGACCTGAGCCAAAGTCAGACGCTTAACTGACTGCGCCACCAAGGCTCCCCTTTGTGTTGTATTTAACATCCCTTGACCAAGCCCAAGATTTCCTAGACTTTCTGCTGTTTTTTTTTTCCCCAGAAGTTACAGTTTCAACATTTTACATTTAGGTCTGTGATTCATTTCAAGGTAAGTACCGCTCTTTTCTATACTCTTGTCTCCATTTGTTTTTGTCTGACTCTCCTGGAGGCAGCACCATGCCATGTTTCTGAAACTGTCTGATGGGCTCCATGTCTTAGAGATGTGAATATCTGCTAAATGGAAATGAAATTTCCATCATCAAACAAATCTGCAATGTTAGACTTATCAATATTAAACACGTTTTTTTTTGTTTTGTTTTTGTTTTTGTTTTTTTTTT
The DNA here is from genome assembly GCF_014898765.1 of Herpailurus yagouaroundi. Taxonomy (NCBI): domain Eukaryota; kingdom Metazoa; phylum Chordata; class Mammalia; order Carnivora; family Felidae; genus Herpailurus; species Herpailurus yagouaroundi. The sequence continues at coordinate 27,383,308 of NW_024412416.1, read as the reverse complement.
TTTTTTTTGCTGTGAAATGCATGAGATTCTTCAATATGCTCACGGGCATTAGGAATCTCCAAACCATCAATATAGTTAGTGGCCAGTGTTCCCAAACTTTTGGACTCCAAAAACAATGATCATAAACCTATTTCCCCAGATGAGTCCTGTTGCCTGGGCATAGTTATTAGCATCTCTTTTTACTCTCAGAAGTGTCTTGGTTGGGTGATTCACTATACAGTAAGTCTAAACATTGAATCTCTTTTTCATGGAATACTTCTTCAATATCTCATAGGTCAGTTTGAGGAGAAAACAGTTCTAATTTATTAGAATATATTTCCTTTTTGTTACATTTCTTCTTCTTCTCAGTTGAAGGAATCTGGATCTTCCCTTGACAGTGCCATTTTTTAAAGATACTTTTTCCTAAAATTGTTACTTTTCCCTCATCACCCTCAGCTCAAATACAAGAAGCAGGCTGGTACACCCATTTCCACCTGCTTACAGATAATTAGCCCTCTATTTCCTTCCAATAAACTCCTTTATTTTGACTTTTTTGGTTATCCCTCTTATCATTCGTCACCAATTTTTATTATATTTCTTGCCAATCCATAATGACATTTCAGAATGTCTTCAGCATTCCATAACCCTCTATCCACTCTCAATCATGTCTATCTAACTCTTTCAGTGATGTCATGCACAGGAGCCTCAGCACTCCCGTTGATAATTCTCAAGTCCGACCTCACCATTTTGAATTTGTACTTCTATTCTTCCCTTGGATCATTATCCAAAGGCAACTGTCAGATGTAGACCTCTCTTTTAGCCCACCCTTCAATCAAATCTGATCTCATGACACCAGCTTGGCCGATACTACCCAAGACCCTCTGTAGAATGCACCCTACTGCTGCTCACAGGAGAAAGAAAAATCACAAAACCAGGCTGATTTGTTCAATGCTTGACTGGGTTACAACCATTATTACATTATTACAGCCATTTGATTGAGTTACCTATTGCCTGCCTTCATCTATTGAGGCACTATTACACATGATGAACATTGCCATCTTGTGGCAGGTACATTATGTTTTTCCAATTGTAATAAACACTGTTCCTTGTAAATTCTAAATATTAGATACCCAAATTTACAAATGGAAAAACATCTGTTAAATGAGGACCAATTTTACTATATAGTTTAAACATATATGCTTTTAAACAAATGAACAAAATCACAACATTTGACATTCAAGTTCTTTAATTATTTCTTGCTTTTCTGAATAGATCTGCTAATTGCTAGAAGTCACAATTTATTTTTCTAAAACCATATTTTCTCTTAGATGTTCCTGGATAAACTCAACTGTCTCCTTCCCAAAAGAGAACAACTTAAAATAATTCTCAGTCCTCTTTAGTTTTCTATTATCCTTTATTATGGATAAAGAGGCTTATATTATATTTCCAGTGAACCACCTATGTTTCCTAGGCTTAGAGGCTTAGAATATTGACCAAACTCTTAAAACAAAATTAAATAGGATAAATATTATTATATCATTTAATGCTATAAGTATTCACTTAATGTATGCTTTCACATAGGATATTTTTCTTACTGCCTAACATGATTTTGTATTAAATATTGCATATTGAGGAAAATATTGTTGAATTAGACTAGTTCACAAAACCCTGACCAGATGAATACTGAATGACAACTCAGATTCTGTAAGAGTTTTCCTGTTAGTCTGCAAAGAGCAGACTGAAGACATCTAAGACTAGGATGTAAGTGCCAACAGCAGGTTTCCTCATTCCCTAGCCACAACTCACTCAGAGCATGATGTCAAGCAGTCTGTGAATAACACAAGTTGCTCACCAACTTTCAGAGGATGTGGATGGAAGAGGGGCTCTTCAGAGCTAAGAGGCTTCTGTTTCAGGAAAAAAGTCTATCCCTTGTTTCACCACAATCATGTGCCTCTATGTTCTGTTCTTTCCTGTGTCCCAAACTTTGGCAGCCTGACAAATATGAAGACATGGCAGAAAATTAGAGAAGTGGTTGGAATCAGCCATCTATCTCTGGATTAAAAATGAAATCCAGATGATGAGAATTTGATGGAAATCTATAGAACTCAGGGGCTTTCTCAGCAGCCACTTCGTTTTTCCTGAAAGTTTTTATCAAGTGGTGATTCTGTTCTCTAGAGATGTCAGCCTATATGACCAGCATCAATCAATGATTTGGTGGAGACATAATAGCTAATGAAGTAGTGTTCTGAAACATAAAGGCGCCATTCAAAACTAAGAAGACAGAAATGAGAATCATTTGCTCAAATGACAGGGTTTGTGAGTGTCCCGAGCCCTGAATACATGTTTAATTGGCTGTATACAGAGAATTGTCACTGATATGTCTTTCTTCCCTTTGACACAATGTCTTGTCCATATTTCCACTTTTGTTACAAGCATTTTTTCATTACAGGCATACCTCATTTTATTGCTCTTCCTTTTATTGCACTTTGCAGATACTGTGTTTTCACAAAGTGAAGATTTGTGGCAACCTTGGGTTGAGCAAGTCTATTGGCACCATTTTCCCAAAAGCATTTGCTCACTTTGTGTCTCTGTCATATTTTGGTAATTCTCCCAATATTTCAAATTTTTCCATGATCATTATATTTGTTATTGTGATTAGTGATCAGTGATTACAACTTGTTGAGAACTCAGATGATAGTTTACATTTTTTCAGTAATAACATTTTAAAATTAAGGTATGTACATTTTTTAGACATAATGTTATTGCATGCTTAATAGACTACAGTATAGTATAAACATAACTTTTATATGCAATGGGAAACCAAAACATTCATTTAACTCAGTTTATTGCAATATCCACTTCATTTTTTTATTTTTATTTTTTAATGTTTACTTTTTGAGAGAGAGAGAGAGAGAGAGAGAGAGAGTAGGGTAGGGGCAGAGAGAGAGGGAGACACAGAATCTAAGGCAGGTTCCAGGTTCCAAGCTCTTGGCACAGAGCCCAACACGGGGTTCAAACTCATGGACTCATGACCTGAGCCAAAGTTAGACGCTTAACTAACTGAGCCACCCAGGCACCCCACAATATCTACTTTATTGCAGTGGTTTGGAATCTAATCTGCAGTACCTCTGAGGTATGTCTGTAATTTACAGTTGGTAAAATGGAATTTTAAAAACTATAAGCCTGTGAAAATTCATTTCATGATAAGATAGTATCTTGGTGGAAATTCTCTTTCTGGAGGCTGTCAATCAAGAGTATGACCTTCTTATACTATTTCATACCTGTGTGTTCAAGTCTGCATGTGTCTCTGTGCCTTAATTAGAGGACAGTGTAGAACTGCTTGTATAACTCTCATCTTTGGGGATCAAGATTTTCTCATTGTCAAAACAGTAGCTTCAGGGAAACCACATCCCACTTGAGTAAAATGAAAATTGGTGAGGGCTTCAGCATATTTCTTAAAACTTTTATATCAATTTATTTACAGATTTTATCTTATCTTAAAGCACATTTCAGTTAATAAATGTATTTACACAGGTATACATCTGAATTCATCATAGTTATTTTACAGACCATACAGATCATACCCTAGGTCTTCTGTGCAAAGTTGCATTGAATATGATCATTGTTTGAAAATGCCCTCATGGTCAGGGTATTTACACATGCACAGTTGATGGGTTTGTTTTTTCATGTCTGCACAATACACACACGGAGGCTGAGTGTCCACCGCATGTCTTACATGAGCCTCCCACCCAGATGTGTGGTTGGTTGGAATGATAACCCTGATAAAGATAATAGTTAAGTTCCTTAGTTTACTTGATGAAAGATTGAGGTGAGGTCTGTGAATGGTCATGGTGCAAGTCACTGGGTCCAGTGTTCATTGTAGATGAGTTAGATGTTTTCTATGGCTTACTCTGTGAACATTTACCTTACTTTGTGAACATTTATCTGCACCCCCCCCTTTTGAATTTTGCACTTAAATGTACTAGGTCTTACCCTGTCTCAGGTGCTGCAGAGTGGGATGTAGTAGAAACTGTTTTTGGGGAGTCTGTCATGCACCTCCCTCTTTTGGTGAAATTCCATTTCTTTGATTATGCTGGGGCTGTCCTTTGCAGAGCCATGCTTTCACCCAGGTCAATCCAGAGTGCCCCATTCCTCTCACCATAAGATTGGTTCAGGTGAGCAGAGTCTTAACAAGGTTTTCAAATTGGAAATTGAGAAAAGGGGCTTTGTCCTTTATATCATCTTAAATTGGAGACCACACTGCCTAAAGAAAAAAAATGCAGCTAAGAAGCTCAATAGAAACGAGAGACAAGAGACACTGTATTCTGATAGGTTTGGGGTCTATTGTTTTTTAAGGAAATCTGCTTTATTAGAATCACTGGCTGCAAATTCTCTACAAACTATTCCCATTAGCTTTGCTAATCTTGGCCTCATCAATTAGGTCATAAGCTTATAGGACTTTAATGAGATATTGTTTAATCATTTTTACATATATTTATCTATTTCAAATTTATATGTGTATATTACTATATATACACACAAACATGCATATATACATGTATTTTATAAAATCTAACCATCCTTCTTCATGTATCTAACAATTTATTGTACTTGTGGTGTGCTAGAAACTATGCTAGACCTCTGATGAAGGAAAAACCCAGCATCCCTGACTTTATAGTCCAGAGAGGGACACATGTCCCCAGAGGGACACAACCAAATTCCATAGCCCAAATGCAAATTGTGTTTAATTCTTATTATTTATTTATCTCAAAAGAAATATTGTCATAAATAAAAAATAAATAACTATGATTAGAAAGTCAAAGTGGCCATAATATATATATAATATATAATATATAATATATAATATATAATATATAATATATAATATATAAATATATATAATATATATAATATATAATTATATAATTATATATAT
>NW_024412416.1:27274512-27378293 GCF_014898765.1 Herpailurus yagouaroundi | reverse complement strand
TATAATATATATAATATATAATTATATAAATAATTATATATATAATATATATAATATATAATTATATAATTATATATATAATTATATATAATATATATAAATATATATAATATATAATAATATATAATAATAATATATATATAATATATATAATAATTCAGGTAAAATTCTAATCCAAATGATCTAATCTAATAAATATGTGCTTGCTATCCTCATTTTTATCAACATCTATTTGTTTTATTTTTCAGATAGAAAAATTCATAATATCTTATTAATTGTTTCTCATGTATACAATACGGGGACAAAAAAATGTGACTCGGATCTCACAGTTATACAAATTGTCCTATATTATTTACTTTTATTCTTCATTAGCTTTAGCCTGCTACTGATTATCTTTTCTTTGACTTATTCTGAATGTGCAAATCTGATTTACAGAAATAAATGTTCACATTTAATTCACTTACTCAATAACTTAATTTGTTTGAATGCATGTTTATTGCGTATCTACAGTGTATTAGATGCTGTGCCTACTGCTGTTGTCACAGTTCATAAAGAAACAACCATGTTTCCACCATTGCAGAAGATAACCAGCAATCCAGTGAAGAAATGGGCAAAAGACATGAATAGACACTTCTCTAAAGAAGACATCCAGATGGCCAACCAACACATGAAAAAATGCTCAACATCATTCATCATCAGGGAAATACAAATCAAAACCACAATGAGATACCACCTTACACCTGTCAGAATGGCTAACATTAACAACTCAGGCAACAGATGTTGGCGAGGATGCAGAGAAAGAGTATCTCTTTTGCATTGTTGGTGGGAATGCAAACTGGTGCAGCCACTCTGGAAAATAGTATGGTGGTTCCTCAAAAAATTAAAAGTAGAACTTCCCTATGACCCAGCAATTGCACTTTTAGGTATTTATCCAAGTGATACAGGTGTGCTGTTTTGAAGGGGCACATGCACCCCAATGTTTTTTATAGGAGCACTATCAACAATAGCCAAAGTATGGAAAGAGCCCAAATGTATATTAATGGATGAATGAATAAAGATGTGGCATATATATACAATGGAGTATTACTCAGCAATCAAAAAGAATGAAATCTTGCCATTTGCAACTACATGGATGGAACTAGAGGGTATCATGCTAAGCAAAATTAGTCAGTCAGAGAAAGACAAATATCATATGACTTCACTCATGTGAGGACCTTAAGGTATAAAACAGATGAACATAAGGGAAGAGAAGCAAAAATAATATAAAAATAGGGAGGGGGACAAAACATAAGAAACTCTTAATAATAGAGAACAAACAGAGGGTTGCTGGAGGGGGTTGTGGGAGGGGAGATGGGCTAAATGGGTAAGGGGCATTATGGGATCTACTCCTGAAATCATTGTTGTACTATATGCTAAGTAAATTGGATGTAAATTAAAAAATAAATAAATTATTTTAAAAAAGAAAAGAAAAATGACAAATGAGTTAAGTGTCATAAATGAAGTGTGATTTCCTGTCAGAACAAACTGATAGTAGACATCACTAGAAAAAAGAGTACATGAAGAATCTCAGAGAATGAAAGGCTTGAGAAAACACTTGAACAATGAGTAAAAGGTAACTAGTTGAAGATTTGGGAAAACGTATGGTCTTAGAATAAATCTTTGTGCTGAAGCTCAGCAGTGGAGAGGGGGTAAAAGGCATATAGAATGTCCTAAACATAGAGCAAAGGAAAGAGTGGGAGAGATAAAGCCATGACCTTTGTGTGGAGCCATGTTAAAGATATTAGATTTATCCTAAGAGCAAAATGGAAGGAAAAGATACATGATGTGATCAACATTTGAGGACAGCTTCTTGCTCATGAGTTTTTATAAATAGCAGAACTCAAGGACTAAAGTTTTAGAAGTCCACGTTGTGGCTGGAGTTGGCCTGGTGGGCATGCAGTGCTCCTGTGGAGAAGGAGAGTAAAGGCCCAGGAGTGGACAGAGCAATCTGAGAATCTCCTGGAATGCACTGGGAGAGATGTTTCCCCCTTCTTAGCATGCAGCTGGAGGAGGTGGCATTGCCACTCAGGGGCCAAAAGAGCTGATGGGTGCCATTGCACTCACCCACATTTTAACCATAGAGGCAGAGACACCTGCTGAGAATGGGTAACCTGGACTTGGGCTTTTTATTGGGCTTTACTATAAATTCCAAGCTCTTGTGTGTTGTTGTGACAGCCCTCTGAGACAAACCAGTGCCTGCCCCAGTGTGGTTAGATCCTCCCCAAAGGACCAGTGTGGATTTATGCTACACTGGCTACCTAAAGTTTGGAGATTTGAAATTCAGCCAGTGTGCCTGAGATAAAACAATGGTGCACTGAGCTGCTGGATGAGCAGAAGACCTGGACATAAACAGGGTGAAGGCAGGGATCTGAGGGATGCCTGGGACACATGAGAGGTGACTGTTCACTTTTCTGTGAGGGCTTCTTGGACAATAGTGGGCTCAAATTTCCCTCTCTAAGGATGAAGGAGAAAGTTAGGGCCATTTTTCTCCTCTGCCCATCAGCACACACTGACTTCAGGGAGCAGCACAGTGCCAACAGTGGAGGCCTGGCCACTTATACCTAGCCTTGCCCCACTGAGCTCTGCAGGTGTTTCTTTACTAGGACAAGTGTTCCTAAGAACCAGAGCAGCTGGCTTCTTCCTCAGAAGACCAGAACAACTTCCCACCCCACTCCACCCACACACACTGACTATAGAGTGCTGCAAAGATTCAGCTCTGGTGGAAATTGGATCAGGACTCATTTAACAAGTAGAACAGAGCACACCTAGTTAAAACCTGCCACACTCTGGGAAAGGTCCAAAAACTCCCCAATGCAAGCAAGGAGAAACTTCATAGGACTGACCTGAGGGAAAGAGCAGCCAAAACACAGCAGCAGAGTGCATACAGCATACACCAGATAACTTCCTGAAGCACCAAGCCTTGGACAATATATGACCTTACATTAATAAAGCTATTGCTCTCAGGAACAGGAAACAAAAGGATTTCCTAACACACAGAAGAAGACAGAGACTTAGAAAAAAAAAAAAAGCGCCAAAATGAATGAGTTCATTCCAAAAGAAAGAACAAGAAGAGGTCATGGCCAGAGATCTAATCAAAAGAGATAAAAGTACTATGCCTGATCCATAATTTAAAACAACAATCACAAGGATACTGGCTGGGCTTGAGAAAAGCATAGAAGACACCAAGGATTCTCTTACCACAGAGATAAAAGACCTGAAAACTAGTCAGGCTGAGTAAAAAATGTTGTAACTGATATTAGAAACTATCGATTGTAATGACTACAAGGATGGAAGAAGCAGATGAATGAATAAGTGATATAGAAGATAAAATTGTGGAAAATATTTAAGCTGAAAAGCAGAGGGAAAGAAAAATATTGGATCATGAATGTTACTTAGGGAACTCAGTAACTCCATAAAGCATAATAACATTTGTATCATAGGAGTCCCAGAAGAAGAAGAGAAGGGAAAAAAGGCAGATTTATTTGAGCAAATTATAGCTGAAAATTATATCTAACATATATACCTGTATATATATATATATATATATATATATATACACACACACACATATTTATACTATACCTGAAAACTTCCCTAATCTGGGGAAGGAAAGAGAAATCCAAGCCCAGGAGGAACAGAGAACTTCCATTAAGATAAACAAAAGCAGGCCAACACCAAGACATATCATAGTAAAATTTGCAAAATACCAAGGTAAGAACAAAAATCCTAAAAGCAGCAAGGGAAAAGAAATCCCTTTCATAGGATTAGCAGCACGCCACTCCACAGAAATTTGGCAGGCCAGATGGGAGGGGTATGATGTATTCAATGTGTTGACTGGGGAAAATATGTAGCCAAGAATATTACATTTAGCAATGGTCATTCAAAATAGAAGGAGAGATAAAGAGCTTCCCAGGCAAACAAAAAGTAAACGAATCAGCCCTGCAAGAATTATTAAAGGGAAACCTTTGAGTGGGAAAGAATGAAGGCTAGAAAGGAACAAGAAAAATCTTCAGAAACAATGACTTAACAGGTAATACAATGGTGCTATACTCATATCTGTCAATAATCACTCTGAATATACATGGACTAAATGCCAATCAAAAGACATAGAACATCAGAATGTGTTAAAAACCCCAAGATCCTTCTATGTGCTACCTATAAGACTCATTTTAGACATGAAGATACCTGTAGATTGAAAGTGAGGGGATGGAGAACCATCTATCCCACTAATAGACACCAAAAGGAAGCGAAAATAGCCATACTTTTCTTTAAATATACTTATGTTTAAAACATCCAGTGTATTAAAAAAACACTGTAACAAAAGATGAAGAAGGGCACTATATCATAATAAAGGGGATTATATAACAAGATCTAACAATTATAAATATTTATTCCCCAAGTTGAAGACACTCAAATATATAAATCAATAATAACATATTATAACATTTTATATACATTTTTTTTTCAACGTTTATTTATTTTTGGGACAGAGAGAGACAGAGCATGAACGGGGGAGGGGTAGAGAGAGAGGGAGACACAGAATCGGAAACAGGCTCCAGGCTCTGAGCCATCAGCCCAGAGCCTGACGCGGGGCTCGAACTCACGGACTGCGAGATCGTGACCTGGCTGAAGTCGGACACTCAACCAACTGCGCCACCCAGGCGCCCCATAACATTTTATATAAATATATAAATACAAATAAATAAATATATAAATATATAAATCAATAATAACAAACATAATGAAACTCATTGATAATAATACAATAGTAGAAGGACATAACATACAACAATGAAAAGATCATCTAAGCAGAAAAGCAACAAGAAAACAATGATTTTGAATGACACACTGGACCAAATGGACTTAACATATATTCAGAACATTTCATCCTAAAGTGGTATAATATACATTCTTTTCAAGTGCAAATGGGACATTCTCCAAAATAAATCACATACTGTGTCACAAAGCAGGCCTCAACAAATGCAAGAATATTGAAATCATATCATGAATATTTTCAGACTGCAACACTATGAAACTCAAAAATTTTGGGAAGACCACAAATGCATGGAGGTTAAAGAACATCCTATTAAAGAACAAATGGGTTGGGAGTAGTTCAGATGGCAGAGAAGTAGGGGGACCCTGGGTTTTCCTCATCCCTCAAACACAGCTCTGTTGAGGTCAGATCACTTGGAACACCCAAGAAATCAGTCTGCAGAGTGGCAGAAGGATCTCTACAGTTGGAGGGAAATAGCTTGGCAGATGTGAGGTGAGTGGATATGAATTGGGAGAGAGAACATCCTGGAGCTGTGAAGACAAGGGAACATTTTGTGTGGAGAAACAAAGGGAGAGAAAGAGTGAGGGGTTGAGAAAGTGTGGCCTCAAGTTAGCACCAGAGGAAAACCTCCCGAGACCACAGACTGTGGAGTGAGAAATACTGAGTATCCCAGGTCTTCTTTGCAAACAACTTTTGGAGCTCAAACCCAGAGGTTTTGGAAGTTCATGGCTTTCTATGGAATGGAGCCAGGGTGCACGCTCCTGGGGAGGAGGGAGCTAGTCCTGGAGTGCACAGTGTGGTGTGGTAATTTCTGGGGTGCACTGGAGAGAACAGTCCCCTAACTGGAGTACTTTTGGAGGAAGGTTTATTGCCTCTCCAAGACCAGCCAAAGGCCTTTCATCAGCAGGGTGAAGGCTGTACTCTGAAGTAAGGGAGTATCTGCACCATGTCAATCCTTTAAGACTTTGAATCCCAGCTGTCTGTCAAAGAAAAAACACAAGAGAGTTTTGGCACAGGGTGAGCTGGCTTCCCTCGCTAATTCATGAAGGATTCTTGAACAGCGGGGGTTGAGATCCCTGGGCCAAGGATGAAAGATTGGGATGGTACCATCTCCCCCCCACCCCCATGAATACCAACTAGTGGGACTTCAAAGAGCAATACAGTGGCCCCAGTGGAGTAAGACCCACTTACACCAAACCCTGCCCCTCTGTGCCAGGAAATCCTTATTTACTGGGGCAAGACTGACACTAAGCCAATGCAGCCAATGGAGCCAGTGTATCCTCCAGACCAGCACAGCCACCAGTTCCCAGGCACCAACAGAAAACTCTGATTTTTCTACCTTTTTACCTCCTTCATTTTTTCTTTTGGAATCGGGCGCATAGTTACTGATTTGTTTTTTATCATTTCCTTTTATCTTCCTTTTTTGTTTTTATCAGGCTTTTTTATTCTTTTCTTTTTCCTTCTTTTCTTTTTCTTCTTTTTTCTTTCTTTTTTCCCCCTTTTACCTTGGAGTCAGCCTTATAGTTTTTTGATTCTCTGTTTGATTTTTGTTTCCTGTCCCTGTTCCTCTTTCTCTTCTTAGGGGATCAGGCTTCCCCTCATGTTTTCCAGGGTTACTTCAACAAACAAATCAAAGCACACCTAGTTAAAGGTTCAAACCTTCACCAATGCAAGCAAGGAGGAGCTATGCAGGGGACTGACCAGTGGGAAAGAGCAGCAAAAACACAACAGAATGTATACAGCATACACCAGAAACATTTCCTGGAGTGCCAGGCCCTGGACAGTGTAATATAATTTAATTTTTAATATAGCAGTACTCTCAGGTGCAGAAAACACAAGTTTTTAAAACATGAAAAAGACAGAAACTTAGCCAAATGATAAGATAGAAGAATTCTATCCAAAAGAAATGTCAAAAAGAAATCACAGCCAAGGACTTGCTCGAAACAGATATAAACAGCATATCTGAATAATAATTTAGAACAATCATAAAACTACTAGCTGGGCTTGAAAAAGCATAGAAGACACCAGAGAAACCCTAGCTGCAGAGATCAAAGACCTAAGAACTAGTCAGGATGATTTAAAAATGCTATAGCTAAGATGCAATACAAACTAGATACAATGACAGTAAGGATTGAAGAAGCAGAGGAGAAAATAAGTGGAATAGAAGATAAATTTATGGAAAATAATGAAGCTGTAAAAAAGAGGAAAAGGAAGTTACCAGATCATGAGGGGGGACTTAGAGAAATACGCGATTCCCTGAAATGAAACAATATCTATATTGTAGGAGTCCCAGAAGAAGTAGAGCAATAAAAAGGGCCAGAAGGTTTTTTTGACCAAATTATAGCTGAAAATGTTCCCAATCTGGGAAAGGAAACAGGCATCCAAATCCAAAAGACACAGAGAACTCCCTTCAAAATAAAAAAAAAATAAACAAAATAAACAAAAAACAGGTCAACACCACAACATATCATAGTGAAACCTGCAAAATACAAGTATAATGAGAGAATTCTGAAAGCAGCTAGGGACAAAAGGTCCTTAACCTACGAGGATAGACACATAAGGTTAGTGGCAGAGCTATCCATTGAAACTTAGCAGACCAGAATGGAGTGGCAGGAAGTATTCAATATGCTGAATAGGAAAAAATTTGCAGCTAAGAATCCTTTACACAGCAAGACTATCATTCAGAATAGAAAGAGAGATAAAGTCTTTCCAAGACAAACAAAAATTAAAGAGTTTGTGACCCCTAAACACAGCCCTGCAAGAAACTCTAAGGGGGACTAAGTGAAGGGGAAAAAAAACAGCAGCAAAGATCACAAAGGACCAGAGAACATGGCCAGAAACACCAAATCTACAGATATCACAATGACACTAAATTCATATCTTTCAACATTCACTCTGAATGTAGGTGGACTAAATGCTCCACTCAAAAGACATGGGGTATCAGAATTGATAAAAAACAAGATGCATCTATATGCTGCCTACAAGAGACTCATTTTAGACCTTAGGACACCTGCAGATTGAAAGTGAGGGGATGGAGAACAATCTATCATGCTAATGGATGTCAAAATTAAGCCGGAGTAGCCATACTTAGACAAACTAGATTTTAATTTTTATTTTATTTATTTATTTTATTTTATTTTATTTATTTTTATTTTATTTATTTATTTTGAGAGAGAGAGAGAGCGAGAGAGCAAGAGAGAGACATAGAGAGGGAGACAGAGAATCCCAAGCAGACTCTGCACTGTAAGCACAGGGCCTGATGTCGGGCTCGATCTCATGAACTGCAAGATCATGATCTGAGCCAAAATCAAGCTTCAGATGCTTAACCAACTTAGCCACCCATGTGCCTCAAGACAAACTAGATTTTAAAAGAAAGACTATAATAAAAGACAAAGAAGGGCATTATATCATAATTAAGGGGTCTATCCATCAAGAAGACCTAACAATTGTAAATATTTATGCCCTCCATGTGAGAACACCAAAATATATTAATCAATTAATCAAAACATAAACAAACTAATTGATAATAATACCATAATAGTAGGTGACTTTAATACCCCACTTACAGAAATAGACAGATCACTTAAGCAGGAAATCAATAAGGAAACAATGGCTTTGACTGACATACTGGACCAAATGGACTTAACAGATATATTCAAAACATTCTGTCCTTACACATTCTTCTCCAGTGCACGTGGAACATTCTCCAGACTAGATCACATATTGGGTCACAAACCAACTGTCAACAGGTACAGACTGAGATAATTCCATGCATATTTTTGGATTACAATGCATGAAACTTGGAATCAACTTGGAATCCCCAAAAATTGGGGAAGTTCTCAAGTACATGGAGGTTAAAAAACATCCCACTAAAGAATGAATGGGTCAACCAGGAAATCAAGGAGGAAATAGCAAATATATGAAAGCCAATGAAAACGAAAACACAGCAGTCCAAACCCTTTGGGATGCAGCAAAGGCACGCCAAAGAGCAAAGTACATTGCAATTAAGACCTATCTAAAGAAACAAGAAATGTCCTAGAAATACACCTGATCTTGCATCTAAATGGGCTAGAAAATAAGCAGCAAATAAAACCCAAAGCCAGAAGAAGGTAAATAATAAAGGTTAGAGCAGAAATGAACAATATAGAAATAACAAACAAACAAAAAACCCGGTAGAATAGATTAATAAAACCAAAAGCTGTTTTTTTGAAAGAATAAACAAAATTGATAACCCCCTAGCCAGACATACATAAAATAATAGAGAGGATCTAAATAGATAAAATCATGAGTGAAAGAGAAGAGATCTCAACCAACACCACAGAAATACAATTATCAGAGAATACTATGAAAAATTAGATGCCAACAAACTAGACAATCTGGATGAAATGGAAAAATTCCTAGAAACTCACATACTACCAAAAATGAACTATGTATATACTACCCAAAGCAATCTACACATTGAATAAAATCCCTATAAATATACCACAAGCATTTTTCACCGAGCTAGAGAAAACAATCCTAATATTTGTATGGAACCACAAAAGACCTTGAATAGACAAAGAAATCCTGAAAAAGGAAAGAAAATCTGGAGGCATCACAGTTTTGGATTTCAAGGCATATTACAAAGCTGTGGTTATCAAGACAGTATGGTACTGACATAAAAGCAGACACATAGATCAATGGAACAGAATAGAAAACTCAGAAATGAACCCACAGCTATATGGCCAACTAATCCTTCATAAAATAATAAAAGAATATGCAATGAAGAAAAGACAATCTCTTCAACAAATGGTGTTGGGAAAACTGGACAGCAACATGCAGAAGAATGAAACTGGACCACCTTCTTACACCATGCACAAAAATAAACTTAAAATGGATGAAAGACTGAATGTGAGAAAGGAAACCATTAAAATCCAAGAGAAAAATACAAACACCAACCTCTCTGACCTCAGCCATAGCAACTTCTTACTAGACACATCTCCAGAGCTAAGGGAAAGAAAAGCAAAAAGAACTATGGAGCTTCTGCATAGTGAAGGAAATAATCAACAAAAATAAAAGGCAACAACAGATGGTAGAGGATATTTGCTAATGACATATCTGATAAAGGGTTAGTATCCAAAATCTATAAAGAACTTATTGTAAACACACCCAAAACAAATAATTATTACAAAATGAGCAGAAGACACAGATAGACATTTTTCCCAAGAAGACATCCATCTAACAAACACATGAAAAGATGATCAACATCATTCATTAACAGGAAAATGCAAATCAAGACTACATGTCAGAATGACTAAAATTAACACAGGAAAACTATAGATGTTGGTGAGGATGTGAAGAAATGGGAACCCTATTCCACTGTTGGTGGGAATGTAAACTGGTGCGGCCACTCTGGAAAACAGAATGGATGTTCATCAAAAAGTTAAAAATAGAACTACCCTATGACCCAGCAAGTGCATTAATAGATATTTACCCAAAGGATACAAAAATACTGATTTAAAAGGATACATGCACCCAATGTTTATAGCAGCACTATCAACAATAGCCAAATTATAGAAAGAGACCCAATTCCATTGTTCCATTGACTGATGAATGGATAAAGAAGATGTGGCATATATATAATATATAATATATATATCTCACAAGTTCCCTCCTAATAATATATATAATATATTAATATTAATTGATATTAATATATTATATTATTATACATAATATATTATATTATAATGTAATAATATTATATATAATAATGTATTATGTAATAACATATTATATACACTATATTGTTATATAGTGTATATAATATGTTATTAAGAGGGCTCTTGTTGTGATGAGCACTGGGTGTTATATGTAAATGATGAATTACTAATTCTACTCCTGAAACGAAGTCCACTGAAACTGTATGTCCACTAATTAGAATTTAAATAAAATTTAAATAAATAAAAACTTGAAACATAAAAAATAAATTAAAAATTAAAGATGAATTAATGCCAATTCTTCTCCAATTCTTCCAAAAAATAAATGGGAGGGAACACTTCCAAATTCATTTTATGATTCTAGCATCATCCTGATACCAAATAAAAAAAAAAGACACTATCAGAAAAGAAAACTACTGACCAATGTCCCTGATGAATGTAGACAAAAAATTTCTCATTAAAATACCAGCAAGCTTAATTCAGCAGCACATTAAAAGCATCATTCACCATGAACAAATGAGATTTATGCCTAGGATGCAAGGACGTTTCAACATACACAAATCAATCAACATACACAAAGAAAAAATTATGTAATAATATCAAAAATCATTTGACAAAATTCAACATCTGTTCATGATAAAAATTTTTAACAAGTTAGATGTATAAGGAATGTACCCTAACATAATAAAGACCATATATGATACTCAATGTTGAAAGCTTTCCTTTAATATCAGGAACAAGACAACGATGCTCACTGTAACCACTCTTATTTATCAAAGTACTAGAAGCCCTTGCCAGATCAAACAGAAAAGAAAAATAAATAAAAGGCATCAGAATGAGAGGAAGAAGCAAAATTGTCTCTATTTGCAGATGATATGATTTTTTTATATAGAAAACACTAAAGACTATAAAAAAAACTGTGAAATCTAATCAATAAATTCAGTAAGCTGCAGGAAAAAAATGAACATACCAAAATCAGTGACATTTTTATACACTAATAATTAATTATTTGGAAAAAATAAAGGAAACAATCCCATTTATAATAACATCAAAAACAATAAAATACTTAAGAATAAAGTATTCTTAAGTGAAAGATCTTCAAGGAAGTGAAAGATCTCTACCTTGAAAACTACAAGATTTTAATGAAAGTAATAGAAGACGCAAATAAATCAGAAGCAATCCTATGTTCATGGATCATAAGAATTAATAGTGTTCAAATGCCCCTACTTCCAAAATCCTATCAAGATTTCAATGGCATTTTTTTTACAAAAATTAAAAAAAAACAACTAAAACTTATATAGAACCATAAAATGTGCCAATAGCCAAAATAATCTTAAGAGCAAAGCAGGAGGTATCCCACTTCCTGATTTCGATCTATACAGTATGATACTGTCAAAAAAGAAAAAGAAAACTAGACAAATAGATCTAGAACAAAATCAACAGGTCAGAAATAAACACAAGCATATACATCAATTAATATTTGACAAGACAGCCAATAATACTTAATGGAGAAAAGAGAGTCTCCTGAATAAATGGTGCTGAAACAAGCGGATATTCACATGTAAAAAAGTCAAACTAGACCCTTATTTATGCCATCATAAAAATTAACTCATAGTGGATTAAAGACTTAAATGAAAGACCTGAAAACACGAAATTCCAGAAGAAAACATAGAAAAATCTCCTTGATATGAGTCTTGGCAATAATTTTCGGATATGACACCTAAAGCACAAGTAACAAAATAACGAATATACAAGTGGGACTACATGGAACTAAAAACTTTTACACAGAAAAATAGATCAACAAAGTGAAAAGACAGCCTACAAAATGGGAAAAAAATTATAACTGTATATCTGATAAGGGGTTAATATCCAAAGTATATAGATAACTCATACAACTCAATAGCAATAATAATAATACTGATTCAATTAAAATGAGCAAAGAGCTTGAATAGACATTTCTCCAAAGAAGGTATATAGAAGATCAACAGACACATGGAAAAATTTTCAACATCATTGATCATTAGCGACATGAAAATCAAAACCAAAATGAATTATCACCTCACACCTGTTAGAATGATCATAATCAAAAAGACAAGAGCAAGTTTTGGTGAGGATGTGGAGCAAAGGAAAACTTTATGCACTGTTGGTGGGATTGTCAACTGGTGCAGTCACTATGGAAAACAGTATGGGGTCCTTCAAAACATTAAAAATACAACTACCATACTAGCAACAATTATACTTCTGAGAATATGTTAAAGTTAATGAAAACACTAACTTGAAAAGATAAATGCACCCCTATACTCATTACAGCATAATTTACAAAAGGAAATCCTGCCATTTGCAACAACATGGATGAGCCTTGTGGGAATTATGCTGAGTGATATAAGTCAGAGAAAAAAAGACAAATACAGTATGATCTCACTTACATATGGAATCTTAAAAAACAAGCAAACACCAAACTCACGTAAAAAGGGATCAGATTTATGGTTACCAGAGGGGGAGTGAGAGGAAGGAGAATGGGAAGAAGGTAGTCAAGGTACAGAGTTCTAGTTACATTATAAATAAATACTAGGATGTAATTTACAACATGATGACTGTGATATGTCATATATAACTGCTATATGATACGTAGGAAAGTTGTGGGAAGATTATTTTTTATTATTTTTTTATGTTTTTTATTTATTTTTGAGACAGAGAGAGACAGAGCATGAGCAGGGGAGGGGCAGAGACAGAGGTAGACACAGAATCTGAAGCAGGCTCCAGGCTCTGAGCTGTCAGCACAGACTCAAGAACTGTGAGATCATGACCTGAGCTGAAGTCGGACGCTTAGCCGACTGAGCCACCCAGGCGCCCCCAAGTATTTTTTATGTTTTAATTCCATCTATATGAGATGATGGATGCGAACTAAACTTATAGTGGTAATCACTTCACAATATGTGTAAGTCTAACCATTATGCTGTATACCTTACACTTATACAGAGATGTAATGCCAATTATGTCTCAATAAAGGTGGTGGAAAAGGAAGGAATGAGATAAATGCAAGTGTAAAAAAAGTGTAACCAAAATACCTAATGAAAAAGTACAGACTTTTGGAAAGCTCTTTTCATTTATGTTAAAAGTGTTGAAATGAGGAGTTAATTAAGGGAAATGGCCAAAGTTGTCATTACATGAAGACTAAGGAAGATTTTCAGGAGCGCGTAGGTGGCTCAGTCGGTAAAGCGTCCGACTTCAGCTTAGATCATGATCTGGCGGTTTGTGAGTTTGAGCCCCATGTTGGGCTCTGTGCTAACTGCTCAGAGCCTGAAGCCTGCTTCAGATTCTGTGTCTCCCTCTGTCTCTCTGTCTCTGTCTCTCAATAATAAATAAATGTTAAAAAAAATTAAAAAGAAAGAAAGAAAGGGATTTTCAGCACAGCAAAGGAAATTGAACATATTTAGAAATTATAAAAACTAAAAATTCCAGAAAGCCAATTAAATATTTTTTTGCAATTTTTTCTCACATTAACATATTTACTATTTAGATTTTGAAAAAATATTCTTTATATATCAGTTTTTATTATCTATTAAGATGATGATTGACATAATTGGTACATTATATAGCTCTGAAGTTCAATGGTTTGGGGTACCTAAATATATGTACATAGTTCATCATACAATCTGATATTTGTGAAAATATTACATTTTAGCTATTACTAATATGTATCATTTACCTTTATTTAAAATATTATCAATTAACTGTCTCTATTTTTATATTATGAAATATATTATTAATTCTTAATTATGGTGAAATACATATAACATAAAATTTACCATTTCAACCATTTTAAAGTCTACAGTACTGTGGCAGTAAGTATATTCACAATGTTGTGCAGCCATCATCTACAAAGCTTTTACCCTTGCAGAACTGAAAATCCATACCCATCAAACAACTTCTCATTCTTCCTTCTTCTGAGCTCTTAGTAATCACCATTCTACTTTCTGTCTCCAGGTATATTATGTAAGTGGAATTCTACAGTATTTATCTTTTTCTGACTGACTTATTCACTTAAAATAATGTCCTCAAGTATCATTCATGTTGTAGCATGTCTCAGAATTTCCTTCCTTTTTAAGACTGACTACTATTTCATTCTATAAAAAAATCTATTCATCCATTGATGGACACTTGGGTTGTTTCCACATTATTGCTATTGTGAATAATGCTGCTGTGAACACGGGAATACTATGAACTCTTCATGTCTGTGTTTTCAATTCTTTTGGGTTTATGCCTAGAAGTGAAATTGCTGGATTATATGCTCACTCACTATTTAATTTTGTTAGAAGTCACTATAATGTTTTTTGTAGTAGTTGCTCTATTTTACATTCCCACCAGAAACATGCACATATTCCAACTTCTCCGCACTGCTATCAGCACTTGTTATTTTCTGTTTTTTTTTATAGTAGTCACCCTAATGAGTGTGAGGTAGTAGTTCATTGTAGTTTTGTAAAATGCATTGTTTTACATCTTAGACACCAAATACTCTTAGAAATACTAAAGAAGACAATTTGATAAATCATTGCATCATAAGCTACTTTCTCAATAAATAGCTTAAATTATTTTTTTGAGTCAGGACTTAATTCCTATTGTTAATTAAATTATTATTAAAACTCCAGGAGTTATGTCCAGTGTCCTTGGCCTAGGGAACTCAGACAGCAGTGGGCTTCAGGGTAAGGATAGGGTTAATGAAAAGTCCACTTCACAAAAAGGTCACATAAGTGCAAGATCCACCTTGTTCTTTTTTTGTTTTTAACATTAAAACCCAGTGACATACTGATCTTTCACTGCAATCTTGGAAAAGACTATAATATAATTCATCTAAAAATTCAACCAAATGAGCTTGTACATCCATAAATTTTCAGTTAACTAGAATGTTTCAAATAGAGGTGCTTCCTAATCCTGAATTCAGGGTGTTCATGTTATAGTAACCAGATTAGTAAAAATGACATCTGCTCAAAATGTGGCATATGTAATTCTGAAGATTCTTAACTTCAAGATTTAGTAAAATTGCTTTATTGTCTATTTTTCAAACTCAGGTTTTTATACAGACTGTCTTGAATTACTGACTAGTTTGCCAATAATTACTTGAGCTCTATGGATTATCATGTCCATATTCAGGAAATTAACAACAAAAAAAGGCAGAATATTTGAAAGGGAAAACCAACCAGTGTATTTATCTCTTATTCTGAGTGCTGTTTTTGGTTCATGATCTCAAAAAATAAAAGCACCAAAAACAAACAGAGAGATGCTGTGGCTGACACATTCTGTTTTCTTGAAATATCAATCAAAAATGTCATGTTGATTACTGGGAAGACAATATCTGTTCTGAGTCTACAGGTTCTTATCGACTTCTCAGCTGTCACTCTCCCTTCAGGGTGAGTCCTGAGTTATCCCACCCTCCCAAACAGTAATGCCTGCTCAGTAGGCAGGGTGGGTAGCTACAGATTAAGACCCCTTGGTATTTATTATAGCTTATTTTTCTGTAAAAAATCTAGTTTTCATAATAGTATGAGTATTCAATATTATAAAGTAATGTATATTATCAAGGTGATACTAGAGCTTGTTTATTCTCTTTATTTTAGAAAGTGGAAGAAATAATAAGACCAATAAATAAAATGTTATTTTCCTCAGAGAAATGAAAATTGGGTGTGAACTTCTCTGGCTTTCAGAGTCACCACAATCTTTGGGCATCCTGATAAAAGCCAAGCCACACTGTAATAGAAATCTGAGACTAAGATTTGAATTTTACTGTAGTCTGAAATACCAGAAATTCACATTCACTTCACCATCAGTAAAACTAGAACATTAACAGCATTGAAAGGGGGATTAGTGAGGATACATTGAATTAGTAGAGACTTTACGCCATTGGGGGCTCAGCAGTTTCCCTCCGTATTCACTGAAAAAAGACGTCTTGAGGCAGGAGTCTTACCCCAGGGATTTTTTGCCTTCCAGGTATCTTCCTTTTCTCTCCCTTCATTGTGCCCAGCCATCCTGGACCCCTCTTTTCCTGAGACCTCCTTTTGTATGCACATGCTTCTTGATTATCATCTCATGGTGGTCCCCCAAGAACAGTGTGCATGCCCCGACTCATGTATATGACTCTAAATTTCAGCAATGGCTTGGAACCCTCCACCCACTGTGCACTTGTGTCTGTTCCTCAGTCACAATGAGTGCTGAATCTTCCTGGGACACTGTCACTTCTCTCCCCAGATGTTGCCTGAGGAAAGGTGGCAACTATGTTCTAAGGCACCTTACACAAAGCTGGACACTGAGGGAATGGTACGTACTTTTTCATTGGATTAATACATGTGTGTAGCTTTGTAAGAGTTAAAGGAGAAGAGGAAATCAATATGACAAAGCGCTCCTTTTTTTTGTCTCAAAGACCTATTTCTAATACCCAAGAAATTCATCCAGTTGTGTTCTACCGTTTCTCTTAAGGACAACTTTTTAAAGACTGCTAATCTGAATAAATAGGTTAGAATAAATATATGCATATTTTAGTGAACCAATATTAAGGGTAAGAAGTCCTGGATTCTGACTGCAGGTCTCCCACATATATGTTCGTGGTTGTAAATAAGTCAAGAAGCCTTCCTGAGCTTGTGTCTGTAATTGAAGCAAGAAGATGTGGCCTTGGAGAGTGGTTTTGCTTCTTCAAAAAGATGAACTGTGCAGTGCTTTGAAGTGTAAAGTGTTATAGATAAATATAAGAAATTATTAAGGCCATAAGTCATCTCCATGCCTCCTGCTGGGAAAATGTGCCGTAAAGAGGAAAGTTTGCTGTGCAGGTTGTCCTCATTCTGTGAGGGAAGGTACATATCAGCCATGCAGGCAGGGAAGCAACAGCTTTGCCCATGGCAAAGGAGAGGGAAAAGCCACAAAGAAGGAGCTATTTTGTTAAGATCTTCTGTTTTCAATGAATCATCAGGGGGAGCCAGGTCCACGTTGCTGAGCAAACAGTGATACTGTTTTATGAAAAGCATATCTGCAACGTCTGTGATTTGCCTCACAGTACAACCTTAAAATAGGTATTTGAGTTTTTTTCCCATTTTATTTGTACATAAAGGACGGAGTTCTAAATTAGAAAAGGCTCATATTCTCTTAGTGGGATTGCTTGGGGAAAATACACACCAAGCAATACAATGTTTCAAAGGAGTCTAGGTGAATGGGCCACAAGAACTCTCACAATGGGGGAACCTTTCAGGTACAAACAAACTAAGGGGGATGCAAAACACTAACAAGAAGAAGGAAAAATTCAATATACTGTGTTGTGAAAGCAGCCTCATACACCAGCATATTCCTTGAGGTGCCAAGAATGTTTAGAAATATTTGTAAGCAAATAATACATTGTTGACCCATATTCCAATAAACACATTTGATCAATTTGTGATTGAATTTTTTCTGAGTTTTGTTCTCAACCCTTGTAATCATGTTTAAATGTATTTGGAACTTTTAAGGAGATAAGACAGAAATGGCTAGAGAGACAATTCCAGTCTAGTTTCTGCTAAGCATCAAAGTGTATCACAAGAGCCTGATTTCTGCTTTCAGCATCGTACAGTACTCAGCATGGCCCAGAACACCCCAGAGTTGGGTCATTGTCCCACTTTAATCCTTAAAGTTGGAAGCCATTTCTCTCTTTTCAGTACCCGCCCCCCCAGCGGAATTACATTTTTGTGCAACCAACTACTGATCTAGAGGTTAAAAGGAAAAGAAAAGAAAAGCTTTTGAAATCAGTGAAGGTATAAAAATAACTCCTGCAGGGAGATACTTGCAGGCCATAATACATCTTGAACACAGAAAATTAATCCTGCCAGCTCCAGCTGGGAGCTCAACTGGCTTCTGTGCACAGAAACCACCCATCTTCAAAGATCAAATTCAGATTGCTTGTATTCATTATGCAAATTCATATTGTGGCTTTGGCCTTGATTTAAAAAGAAGGGAAGGTCCCTAATTAAAGCAAAAGTCTTAGTAGGAAGGTAAAGCCAATTGAATTTATATATGTGCAAAGGGTAAATGAAATCCCCATTTCTGTCTCTGTCTTTAAGAACAAAACTTTCCAGATTTCAAGAAATATTAAAAATGACATTAAAAGTCCCATTCATATTTGGGACAAATTACAATTATGAGCCTCAAACTGAGAGTATCTATAATGCTCCCAGCACAGAGCTGCCTTTCCTCTTGATACCCCCTTTCTCCATCAGTGACACACCATCATTGTCTCACCAACACCTGAACCTCAACACTCATGCATCTTTGATTCCACATTTTATCATTTCTCTAAAGTCAGCAGTTGCCTAAAACCTGTTCTCCTTTAAAATTATGAAGAAAATGTTGGAAAGTTCTGCAAATACTGTTTAGCTTCCTCATGGTGCAATGTGAACTTGAGAGGCTTATAGCCAAGGTTATTAAGAGCTCAAGTGAGTCATTGAAGTGGATTTGATGTTGAAAACACAAGTTGGATCAAAATGAAGATCCAGGTTTTCCTTTGCAGGATATGACAAAAAAAAAAGAGAAAAATATTTTTAAAAGGCCAAAATGCCAGCCAGAAAGAGTTGGGGGTATAGCACTGGGGTTACTCCAAGTTCAAAGACAGTGAAGGAGGAGCAGAGCACAAAGTTACCTCAGGCTAACAGAGTTTGGGGTTTCACGAAGGAGGAGCAAAGTTATTGCTTGCCCATGGCAGGTGCTGTGCATCAGGAGAGGGAGGGTAGAATCTTGAGAAGTGGCCTCACCCCAGGGAGAAGGATGCCTGCTCAAAGAGGATGACTGTTAGTGCATCAAACCTAGTAGGAGGACCCCCATGCCCCCACTACCTGCTTGGTGTTGAGAGACAGATCCTTCACAAATCATTATGAAACTTCAAAATAAGACAAAAAATGTAAAAGAATGCATCACCTCAACAATTTGAGAAAAGCATGCCATGAGAGAGGGTCCCCTAGCAAAGAAAGCACAAGAAGTAACTCCTAAGGGAACAGAGGTCAGTCTCAGCAGAAGTAAAGTCCTATTTTCCTCACAGATGAGAGGGCAGAGAGGCTTGTGCCAGCTTTTAGATTATCGCCCCTCTGCTTCATGTTCCCTCTCCTTCCTGCCATGTGGGTTGCATACTTTAAGCATTTGTCCTCTGTAGTGAGCTCACTGGGGTCAAGCTTGGGGAAGAAGGCACTAGAGCACCTGGCAGGAGGAAAGGGCTTCTGTCTTGGTTCCAGTGTGCTGCTGCTTTTTTTCCTGCTGCACCTTGCAAGGGGCACCGTGCTCCCGCCTTCTGTGCCCAGAATATCCTTCAGCCAGTCACAGCCAGGGCTCCAGCCAGTGATCATGTCACTGCAGCCCTACTAAGGTGCCACTTTGCCTGCAGGAAGCAGATTCCCCAGGCCTGGACCTCTGTGCACCTGCCCCTCAGCCTGGATGGCCTGTACCCTGATGATTTTTTTCCATGGCCCTCCTGGCATTCTCTTCTACTCTGTTCACTTCATTTTTGTCACTATTGTTCACTTTAAAAATTCTGACATTTCATTCTTTTTATAGCTGGAAGTTCCATGCTCAAATCTGAATATTTTTAAGTTATTTCAATATTGTAATCATGGTCATTTTAAAGCCCATGTCTGGTAATTCCATTCTCTGAATCCCTGACGTATTCTGCTTTCTGTTGACTTTCAGAATTGTTGACATATTTTGTATATGCCTAATTATATTTATTTATTGTTTCTTTAATTGTAAATTTTCATCTGGTTGTAATTTTAGACACAAATATTGCAATTAGAGTAGAAAACTTCTATATATACACCACACAGACTTGCCACTTTGTCCCATTTTTCATTATTCTCCCTTTCACTCTCACTGTGTATGTGTGTGTATAGGAATATGTATGGAGTAATTTTTATCTTAAGTACTTCATAATACTCTTGCCTAAACCTTAGAACCCCTGTTTTCTCTTATTCAATTAACTTAATTAACAGATTCAGTCCTCATTGACAAACTGATCACTCTTACAGAAACTTTATGTCAGAGCATTAAATAAATGTGTTAATATGTGTCTACACAGCTATAATAAAAATGTCCAAGAATTGAATGATGGAAAGCATCTTCCAGAATAAATAACTGAGAGTGTGTCTTCATCAATGTCTACATTCAGCGGTAGGACTGAGTAAGTCAGAAAAGTTTGTCCACTGATTTTTTAAAAATGTTATTTGTGGGGCGCCTGGGTGGCGCAGTCGGTTAAGCGTCCGACTTCAGCCAGGTCACGATCTCGCAGTCCGTGAGTTCGAGCCCCACGTCGGGCTCTGGGCTGATGGCTCAGAGCCTGGAGCCTGTTTCTGATTCTGTGTCTCCCTCTCTCTCTGCCCCTCCCCCGTTCATGCTCTGTCTCTCTCTGTCCCAAAAATAAATAAACGTTGAAAAAAAATTAAAAAAAAATGTTATTTGTGCCTGAATTATAGTTGTGTCTATGTTGATTAATTGAAGAGCCAAAGCTAGGTAATTCTGTTTACTTATGTTCATTGTAATGTGTTTATTGTGATCAATTAATTTTTGATATTGATTTAGACAGAGTGTCCAGTGTTGGTGCTGGAGAGTTGTATGATCATGAACAAAGAGGAAAACCCCCTAACAAGGTACTAATTACAGAGGATGGGCATTTTACAAATGTTTTTTGACCCGTTTTGAGTGAGAGAACAAATATATTTTCAATTTGAATTCATCCTTGTTTTCTTTCTTATAACCAAGAAAATATTGAAAATTTGAAATGTAACTTTTTTCCTGAGGCAGTATCCTCCCCTGTAGTTTGGCACTGGTCCTCACAGAAGTTGGCTCAGTGTGTCCTTTTATTTTCCCCCACATGTTGCTCCAATGGAGACTTCCAAGATGAATTGTTAACGCTTAAGAACAATGTGCAAATATCTGCATCAGTATTGTCTATATCAAAGTCAAGGAGAAAGTGTTTAAGCTATGCAAATGAAATCTCTTCATTCCAAAGATATACAGCAAGCTACTGTATGAAAGCAAGAAATGTATCATTTATTTTTTAACTTGAAAAAGAGGATGATGAATGGATAAAGAAATTGTGGTTTATATACACAATGGAGTACTACATGGCAATGAGAAAGAATGAAATATGGCCCTTTGTAGCAACATGGATGGAACTGGAGAGTGTGATGCTAAGTGAAGTAAGCCATACAGAGAAAGACAGATACCATATGGTTTCACTCTTATGTGGATCCTGAGAAACTAACAGAAACCCATGGGGGAGGGGAAGGAAAAACAAAAAGAGGTTAGAGTGGAAGAGAGCCAAAGCATAAGAGACTCTTAAAAACTGAGAACAAACTGAGGGTTGATGGGGGGTTGGAGGGAGGGGAGGGTAGGTGATGGGTATTGAGGAGGGCACCTTTTAGGATGAGCACTGGGTATTGTATGGAAACAAATTTGACAATAAATTTCTTATATTGAAAAAAAAACAGCTTTTTTCAAAAACGTATAGACAATTGATGAAGAAATAAAACTTAACTTCAAAGAATTAGATTTTTAAAGTTAAGTTTAATCAAAGAAAGGAATTTTTAAGTTAAGCTACAATTAAAAGATACTTTAACAGCATCGTTTTGAATTATATTGCAATCTAAATTATCTATGCACTCTCTGTAGACCTTTTAGCTGTCTTTCCTCTGTCCATCTTTTGTCTGTCTCTTCTCTGTCACTATACCTTCCCTTCCTCAGACTTCCTCTTCCTTCTTTTCTTCCTCTAACTTTAATTCGTCACTTAAAATAGCCTATGCCTCATGGTAGCAAGGGTGTGTGTGTGTGTGTGTGTGTGTTTGTGTGTAGGTAGGTTGCATGATAGAAGGGGAAGACTAAACAAAGATAAGAAATAATTAAAATGTAAGTGCATTGATAATTTGATTATGAAAAGTAAAATTAAAAGTCTTATATGGTGTTATTAAATTTACTTATTTATGTGTTTCATGCTTTAAACTAGGTTTATATCCATGCTTGTGTAAATTTCCCTCAACTACCTATCATTTATTTCAAGATTATTTTGTTAAGCTACTCTTTAAAGAACTTAACTTGTATGTCATCAAAGGAAAAAATTATTTTCTTAGGCACAAGAAATTAATTGATATATAATTAATTAATATATTAATATCAATATTATAATAGAGCTTCATTTTAAATAAATACACTTGAATCAACATCACACAATATTTTGATGTTAAATGACATTAAATCATCGCAAAGATTATGTGGTGACATGGGAATGCCATAAGTATTTAGATTTCAGCAGGACACAGAACTAAATATATAAAGATCTTATGATTGCAATTAAAATTAGCAATGTTTTGGGGCGCCTGGGTGGCCCAGTCGGTTAAGCGTCCAGCTTCAGCCAGGTCACGATCTCACGGTCCGTGAGTTCCAGCCCCGCGTCAGGCTCTGGGCTGATGGCTCAGAGCCTGGAGCCTGTTTCCGATTCTGTGTCTCCCTCTCTCTCTGCCCCTCCCCCGTTCATGCTCTGTCTCTCTCTGTCCCAAAAATAAATAAACGTTGAAAAAAAATTTTTTTTAATTAGCAATGTTTTATAAAAATAAAATATGCAAGGTGTTAAGAACATAAATTAATATATAAAATAAAAACAAGTTGGCTTAAAAACAAATAAGATTGACTTTTAAAAAAACCAAAAAACCTTTGTAAGTTGTTATTTTCTCTACCAAGACAAAGATTTTGTCTAAATCATCACTCCAATGGGAGTCCTGAAACAGGGCAGCACAGCACTAAAGATAATCAAATGGAAGGATATGTAGGTAGATATGGAACTCATAAATAGTTTTTACTGTTTTAGTAAAGTAAATTCAATAAATTAAAATTTTGCATACATCACCAAATCATCATCTTTAGATTACTCACTGTGCACTGAGGAAGTGGAAAGTTATTTAATATCATCATTGTGATGTAAAACAGGAAGTCGATCTGTTGCCAATAAAAGTCACACTAATTTAATATATAATGTTGAGTATGTTGTGTGGCAATATGAAAATGAATGATAATTAAACACAAAATTAAGCAGCACCACATAAAATTCAGGTTTAGAGAGAGGAAAAATACATTTGATAATGCTGAAAGAAACCAAGAAATCTATAGCTTGGGAAAAATAAAATCTAAACCTCCTGTGAAATTTAAAATTTAAAATTCAATTCCTAAACTCTGAAACAATATTTATTCTGTGTGCAATCCATTCTAGGTGCAATGACCTCATATTCTATTCTATTTCGTTATAAAAGCTCTTAGTTCAGAAGCCATAAAATTTAAAAAAATTCTATTTTAAAACTCAAAAACTACTGTACTCAGAAAATAATTGAGGTGTTTGGGTGGCTCAGTCAGTTAAATGTCTGACTTCAGCTCAGGTTATGATCTTGCAGTTTGTGGGTTTGAGCCCTGCGTTGGGCTCTGCTGACAGCTCAGAGCCTGGAGTCTGATTCGGATTCCATGTCTCCCTCTCTCTCTGTCCCTCTGTCTCTCAAAATACAGGAATCTATTCCCAAAACCAAAAGCACACTTTACACACTGCATGCTAGCCAATTTGACAATAAATTATATTAAAATAAGTAAATAAATAAACATTTAAAAATGGAAAAAAAAGAAAATAAGAGATTCATCTTAAAAATTAACATACCAAGAAAAAATATTTGCAATTTAGCTCACAAAGTGTTTACATCGCTAATATACAAAGATCCCCTAGAAAGCAATAAGATGACTAAGAATTCAATAGACAACTCATCAAAGGATAGATAAAGACATACAAATGATGCATAAATATATATCTATTAATCAATACATCAAAACTATATCAAAATACTATTTTCATCAATAGACTTAAAAATCCTGCTATGTGCCTTACACAGAAGCAAGCATTCTCTTGCATTACTTACAAGGAAAAATATCTATTAAAAATTAACATGATTATATATACTTTGACTCCCAAATCCTACTTTTTTACCCTCAAAACCTTACATCTGAAAACTTATCAGATGTGCATTTGGATATTTATAAAGCTATAAATACAAAATTATGCATTACAGCATTGTTTGTCAAAGCAAATGACTATTGACAACCCAAATGTCCATCAATAGTGGACTGGTTAAATCAATTGTAGAACAGTCATAAAATGAAGTGCCATACTTTAGAAAGAAAATGAAGCTCTTCTGATATTAAAAAAATGAGAAGGTGTCTTAGAAGTAACTATTAAGGAAAACTAGAGCAAAGTGTATAGTAAGTGACCCTTTGTTTTTTAAAAAAAGGAAATGAAACAGTATTTATATTTGCTTAGAAAAGTAAGGAAAAATGGATGAATAATGTATCCGTGGTTACCTGTGGAAAGATAGAGAAACAAGTTGAGTATTTTCTATCAACTTTTAAACTATGTATTGCCTACTGAAAATTTTGATAAAAATACAAAATGAGAAGAAAAGATGACTAGTATTGACTGAAGTCAATAAATTGAGTGCCATAGAATTTTATATCCATACTGGAAATTAGCTTTCAATTTGCCTTCAAGTTACCTGGCAGTCAAAAATAAGACAATCCAAATAAATTACAGGATTCACACTTGACAGAACTATTTCTAGTTTAGAGGCAAGAGCAAATCACCTCCAACAGTTAGGCATAGAGAGAAGATAATATAGTGAAGAGTTCAGTCCCTATAGCAACATTTTTACAGCAGGCGTAGGGCTCTTTCTCATCAAATCATCTTGGGGTATATTCAGCAAAATAGTTGTTTGATCAAAATTATATGGAATAGCTACATGGTCCCCCTATTGTCTAGTCTAAACTAAGGATAGCTTTTGGCTGGTTAGAGGAATGAATGTTATACCCACCTTTCAGGCAATAGTCTATGAATGTTTTTTTTTTTTTTTTCATAGTCCAGGATTTGAAAATTACTACTCACAGCAGGTTCATGATAATACTCTGACATGACATACTTGAGTTTAAAAGTCTGTGTTGTTGTTATTCTGTTGTGAAAACCAAGGCCACTCGTATGGACTATGGATGCCTTGGAGGGACTCATCCTGACTTGGATGATTATGTTCTTGAAGACCTCTCAAGTATGTCCATGTTATCTAGCAAGAAATTCTTGCAAATAGTCTCATTGTTATGGATTGTCTCCATGACTGGTTCCACTTGCCATATTGAAGGCTCCATGATCAAATTCCTATAACTACATACATTATTTACCCTATTTGGCCAGTTTGAGTAATTTATTTTTAAATTTTTTTTTCAACGTTTATTTATTTTTGGGACAGAGAGAGACAGGGCATGAACGGGGGAGGGGCAGAGAGAGAGGGAGACACAGAATCGGAAACAGGCTCCAGGCTCTGAGCCATCAGCCCAGAGCCTGATGCGGGGCTCGAACTCCCGGACCGCGAGATCGTGACCTGGCTGAAGTCGGACGCTTAACCGACTGCGCCACCCAGGCGCCCCGAGTAATTTATTTTTAAATAAAAAGGAAGCTTGTCATTTGATACTGGACCAAGAATGAACCAACACTGAGCTTAAAACTTTTTTTCAGCTGAAGTTTTTAGGATTAAAATTTTAATAGTTGAAAAAATGAGTGTATCATATTGGAAAAAATTCTTAACTATGTTACAGAAAACACACAGAAATAATAATATGCAATATTCCAGTGGTATTCAGTCTTCATTTGTGTAATTTATGTAATGCTTAATATTGATGTTTGCTCTACTCTTTAGATAAGTTGTAAAATTTTGTTAGTTTCTGGTTATATCATACTTTCTCTTTTATTTAATGCATAGGGATTTTTTTGAGTTTATTTATTTTGAAAGAGAGTGAGTCAGGGAGGGGCAGAGAAAGAACAAGTGAGAGAATGCCAAGCATGATCTGCAACATCAGCAGCAAGGAGCCTGAAATGGGGCTTAAACTCATGAACCATGAGATCATGACCTGAGCTGAAATCAAGAATCAGACACTTAACTGACTGAGCCACCTAGGCATCCTACATAGGAATTTTGATCGTGTTGTTTACTTTAATTGATACTATTTCTGATTCATACATTTTATTCTTTATATCAAAAACAAGCAGCAGATTTATGCATGTGCACATATCTGCCAAAGAAATATTATGCCTTTTACAACATAATTCACTTCCTAAATATTTTTTTTATTTGTGCTACATATTTATTACATTATTAGAAGTACCAAGTATTGAGAAATATTTGTAAACTACTCCCTATTCTGGTTAATTACTTAGTATTACCATTTTGTTTCCTATTATGATTCTCACTCCGTCCCATCTGTGGCTATGAACTCTTCCTCATTTATTCATTCATTCATTCATTCATTCATTCACTGGATATTTATACGCCTGAGGTACTGTTGAAAAGTGCAGAGGATTCAGTGATGAAACAAATGATCTACTTACCTTTAGGGACTTTGATATTCTGAGAAGGCACAACATAAAAAGTCAATAAATAAGTATAGGGAACTAGTATGGACTACAGGAAACCAAATAAAACAAAGTAAGAAATAAAGTTTAATGGGAGGTTACTTGAAGCTGTTTTAGATTAGTGGTCACAGAAGACCTCTTTACAGCAGTGATGTTTAAGTAGGGAACTGAAAGAAATACTAGCAGGTCATGAAAAGTTTTGAGAAGAAAGCATTCCAGATAAAGAGAATAGCAAGTGCCAAAGAGCTGATAAAGGAAGGAGGTTGGTGTGTTTTAGGAATAGCAAGTCAGTCAGTGTAGATGGAAGAGTGTTTAACTATCCCAAAGTTTAAATTTGTACAACCTCAATTAAAACATTATTCTGGATGTTCCATGGAGAACATGGAGTGTAGGGGTCTAGAGGTAAAATAAGAAGACCATTTAGAAGGCCATTATAGTAATATAGGTAATACCCAATGGGGGATACACTAGAGTAATAGCAGGAAGAGTGGTAAAAAAAAAATATTCTGATTCAGAGGTACAGTTGACCCTTGAATGGTACATGGTTAAGGTGCCAACACCTTTGCAGTCAAAAATCCACATATAACTTTTGACTCCCCAAAACTTAACTACTAATAGCCTACTGTTGGTGAGAAGCCTTATGGATAACATAAATATATGATTAACACATATTTTATATGTTATATACATTACATACTGTCTTATTATAATAAAATATGCCAGAAAATATAAAATATTATTAAAAAATCAAAAGTAAGAGAAAATACATTTATCAAAATGTACTTATCAAGAAAAGAGGGGCACCTGGATGGCTCAGTTTGTTCAACTCACTTTCAGCTCAAGTCATGATATCATGGTTCATGAGATGGAGCCCTACATCAGGCTCTGTGCTGACAGCATGGAGCCGGCTTGGGATTCTCTATCTCCCTCTCTCTCTGCCCCTCCCTCACTCACACATTCAAAATAAATAAACTTTTAAAAAAAGATAAAATGATCATTTTTTTCTTCCTGTAATTTTCTTAAAATACTGAAACTAATCAATAACATCATTAAAATAGGAGCATAATAAATGTTGAAGTAAAGATTATAAGAAAATACCACAAGGAACAGAAAAGAGGGAAGATAAATGGGCTTAAATTGTTTTATGGATACTAACTGGTGAAATGTGAGGAGTAAAGTGGGACTGAAGTGGGAAGTGGAAGATGAAGATTGAACTCTGTTGGGATAAAGTCAGAAAGGAAGAAATCGCAAAGTCCCAGGTGCAAAATGACATATAGCACAATATTGACTCTAACTGTACACTTTGATAAATTAAAGATAAAAATTATTAGCCATACATGAATCACTACGGGGAAAAAGCATATGGATGTATAGCTAAGAAACCAAAAAATGAAGAAAAATAAAACCTTTATTAACTAAAGGGAAAGTACAAAAAAAAAGTGGTAGAGGTACAAAAAAAGAGAAGGGTAGATAAAAAACAATGGCAAGACAGTAGTTTTAAACTAAACTATATCAATAATTACATTAAATGAGAATGGAATGAAAAACTAATTAGAAGGTAGGAGTTGCCATACTGGAAAAAAGAGCAAGATCCAATGACAGAATCTACAAAAAATTTCACTTATTAAGAATGCAAAGAAGTTGATAAGAATAGAAAATATGTACCACATATATAGAAAGCATAGGAAAGCTTGTGTAGCTCGTTATATTAATATCAGGTAGAAGAGTTTAAGACAAAATTATTTCTAACAAATAAAAAAATTGATGTTTTCTAATGATAAAAGATCTATTTCACAAGAAAATCATAAGAATTCTAAATACATATTCACCAAAACAACAAAACTTCAAAAGTCATGAACTCAACTAAAGGGAGAGACAAGGCAAAATCCACAATTATAGATGGATATTTAAATGTCCCTTTCTTAGTTATTGATAGAACAAGTTATTGAAAAAGCAATAAATATATAGAAGACTGGTATAACACTAACTCACCTGTCCTAATTTACATTAATTGAACAGTACAAACCAACCACTGCAAAACACACATTCTTTTCAAGTGTATAGGGAGTGTTAACCAAAAAAGAACATCTGGAATATAAAATACAAAAATACCTTGTTTTATTGTGCTTTACAATAAAATTTTTTTTAACAAATTGGAGGTTTGTGGCAACCCTGCATCGAGCAAGTCTATTAGCGCCACTTTCCCAACAGCATTTGCTTATTTCCTGTCTCTGTGTCATATTTTGGTAATTCTCACCATTCCAAACTTTTCATTATTATTATATTTGTTATTGTGATTGGCAATCAGTGATAAGAACTTGCTGAAAGCTCAAATGGCTATCAGTTTTTAGGAATGAAATATTTTTAATTAAGGTATATACATTATTTTTTTAGACATAATGTATTGCACACTTAACAGACTATACTATAGTGTAAACATAACTTTTTTGGGGGGGGGCGGACAGAGAGAGACAGAGCATGAACGGGGGAGGGGCAGAGAGAGAGGGAGACACAGAATCGGAAGCAGGCTCCAGGCTCTGAGCCATCAGCCCAGAGCCTGACGCGGGGCTCAAACTCACGGACCGCGAGATCGTGACCTGGCTGAAGTCGGACGCTTAACTGACTGGGCCACCCAGGCGCCCCTAAACATAACTTTTATATGCATTGGGAAACTAAAAAGCTCATTTGACTTGCTTTATTGTGATATTTACTTTATTGCAGTGATGGAACTGACCCTGCAGTGCTGAAAGCACAACACAGAACCTGATGTGGGATTTGACCCCACAAACCAGAAAATCATGGCCTAAGCTGAAATCAAGAGCTGGGCACTTAACCAACTGAACAATCCAGGCAACCCCCAAAATGATCATTAAAAAAAATATTTTAAATACTCTTCATTTCTTCTTATAGATCCAAGTTTTCCTGTTCTCTGAAAAACCCTTGTTGGCATTTTTTTTTGTTCTGAAGATTTGCAGATTATGAATTTATCTCCTCCATTTATCTGAAAATACATTTATTTTCTTCTTGTTTCTTAGGGATACTTTAAGTAGGTATAAAATTCTGAGTTGATGATTATTTTTCTTTAAGTCCTTTAAAGAAGTCATTCTATTGTCTTCTGGATTCTATTTTTTTCAGTTTTAGCAGCTATTATATGCAACTTCCCTCCCCCAACATAATGTGTGTCTTTTCTCTGGTGATTTCAAGATTATCTCCTTTCTTCCTCTTTCTTCTCTCTCTCCCTCTCTTTCTTTGATACTCTTTTTTGGAATTTGACTATGATGTGTCTAGGTGTGATTTCTTGTGTTTACATCCTGCTAGGGAGCCAATAATCTTCTTGGATGTGTAGGTCAAATTTTAAAAATCAAATTTGGAAAAGGGTCAGCCATTATTTTGTCAAATACAATTTTCAAATCCATATTCAGTCTGTTTTCATTTTATGATTCTGTTTACACATATGCTTTCCTGCTTCTGTTACCCTAAATGTCCTTATGAGCTGCTCATTTTTTTTCAACCTGTTTTCCTTTAGAATGCAAAGTTTCAATTTATCTTTTAAATTTACTGACCCTTTCCTTTGCTATCCTCAACATATGTTCAAGCTTATCCAGTGGATATTTTTTAAAATTTCAAGTATTGTCTTTTCTTAGTTGTAGAAGTTTCATTTGGTTATTTTCCAGAATTCCTGTTTATTTTTGAGATTCCCTATTTGTTAATTCACTAAGTATTTAATTGTTATTAAAAGAGTAATTAATATTTAATTAAAAATAATATTCATATAGCTACTTTAAAGTCTTTGCTAAATCCAACACCTGGGCCATCTCATGGACAGATTCTACTGACTGCCTCTTTTTTTTTTTTTTTTTTTTTTTTTTCTTGACAATGGACCACATTTTTCCCATGTGTTACATTTCTGGTAATTTTCAGTTGTATCTGGGAATTTTGAAAGATATATCATAGAGAGTTTAATTTTTAAATTCCCTCAAGAACTTAATTGTTAATTTAGAAGGCAGTTAATTATTGGGTGTTTCCTTTGAAATTTTGTTGGCTTTGCTTTATGCTGTGTTAGGGCAAACCTATGGAAAGACCAAGATATTTCCAAATCCTCCTTTCTTGGTGGGCTCATCCTCCAAATTGTCTCCCTTGTGGGTCTTGTCACTACTTGGTTCTACATGTGATTTTGTGGCTCCAATATCTTCCTACACTAGTAAATTTATGGTATTACTCCTTTCTTTCAATACCAGAGTAACTGATCTCTGGAAGTTTTAGGATATTTTGTGTGGCCCAGCTCTCAGTCAAAGACATGGTGGATCCCCACACAGATTGTCCTCACCACACACATAGAGTAATTGCTCACTGCTGTGCTTGGCATTTGCCCTGAATTTTGATCTGCACATCCTTCACTCAATATTACAATCATGCTATAACCAGATTTCAGTTTTTGAATGAGGTTCAGGAAGCTGCAGGCAGGGAACCATGGCAATCATGGGCTCACATCTAGTGCACTTTCACGTATTTTTTTTCTAGTTTTATGGTTGTTTTCAGTAGAGCAAATCTACTACAAGTTACTCATTATGTATGGAGTGGAAACCTTGGTAATTATCCCTAGAAATATTACTTTTTTGCTCCATGCTCTCTTTCATCTCTTTGTAGACTAGCAAGTACATATATGTTAGAAATTTACACCATGACTTTTTTCTCATATTTATTTCCTCTTCTTTGTCTCCTTTTTTATTTCAACCTAGATGATCCATGCTTTGTTCTCTTTTGGTTCACCAACTATCTCTTCAGTTTTGTCTGGTTTACTGTTAAGTCTTGATAAAATTCTTAATTATGTTATTTTTCCAGTTCTGGAATACCCATTTCATTATTTTTCACTAATTTCTATTCTGGTTTTTAAAAGTCTCAATTTTGTTCTCTTTTTTAAAAATATATTTACTAGAGCTGTTTTAAAATCTGTTTTAATACAAAAACTTTAATATCTGGATTGCATGTAGACTTGTTTATTTTGTCTATTTTCCTCTTGGCCTTATTTATTGCTGTGCCTGGTTATTTTTCATTCATTTTTTTAGTTTCCTCAAATCTAAGATATAACCTTTGGAGAGTCAACAAGGTTTCCTCTTTCCCAACAAGCTCTGAAATCCAACTCTGTGTGCCTAGCACAGGAGAGCTGCTAAACAAGTCTTTTCTCCTTAAGAATCTCCTTTTCCTTTCACTTCTCTCTTCAGAGGATTGTTTTTGAAGTCCAATATCTTTAATAATCTCTGTCTTACCACTGACTGTTCTAGGTTATTATTTTTCCTGGACAAGGTACCCCTTTAATTGGTAGATAAATGTTTTATTTCTCTTGAATTATGCCATTAAGTATTTGTTCTGCTTAATATTTCATTTTCACCTAGGGTGACACCAATTATGAATATTTAATATTAAATCTGTAATACTTATTATTTTTGAATCTTTTAAAATTATTTATTCATTTACACTTCATTAACTTGCTTTTTTCACTTTTAATCTCTTACTCTTTCTTTAAACTTGTTTTAATGTTTATTTTTGAGAGAGAGACAGAGCATGAGTGGGGGAGGGGGAGAGATAGAGAGAGACACAGAATCCAAAGCAGGCTCCAGGCTCTGAGCTGTCAGTACAGACCCCAACATGGGGTCAAACCCATGAATCCCTGAACCGTGATAGTATAACCTGAGCCAAAGTCCGATGTCCAACTGACTAAGCCACCAGGTGCCTGTCTTACACTTTCTTTACAGGGACAGATAATCAATATTTTTTATATTAAAATGTTTATTTTATTTTGTGGGAGGAGAGGAAGAAGGAATGGGGGACAGGACCTTAAGTGAGCTCCACGCTGACCCTGATGTGAGGCTTGAACTCATGAACCATGAGATCAGGATGCAAGCTGAAGTCCAATGCTCAACTGACTGAGCCACAGAGCTGCTCCCACATAATCAGTATTTTAGGCTTTGTAGGCACATTTGGTCTCTGTCACAAATTCTGTTTTGCTTTTGTTTTGTTTTTATCAACTATTTGAAACCATTCATTTCCTGTGGTCCATACATGCTGGCCATGCTCTGTTTTCAGCAGTCTCTCTCTCTCTCTCTCTCTCTCTCTCTCTCTCTCTTTTGCAATTGCCAGTTTCATTTTCCTTCATAGAGTAAATTTGGTTTCTTTCTTAAACTTCTTTAACGAGCTCTGCCAAGTTATATTTCATATGCTCCTATTTTTTTCCTGCCATTCCCCGAAAGGGAAATTTTTTTAATTTAGAGGTCTTGTTTTTAAGTTTATTTATCCATTTAGAGAGAGAGGGAAAAAGAGAGAGAGATAAAGCAAGAGAGAGAGAGAGAGAGAGAGAGAGAGAGAGAGAGAGAGAGAGAGAGAGAGAGAGAGAGATCACACATGTCCAAGTAGGGAAGGGGTAGAGAGGGAGAGAATTCCAAGCAGGCTCCATGCCGACAGCAAGGAGCTGGACTCAGGGCTCCATCCCACAAACCGTGGCATCATGACTTGAGCTGAAATCAAGAATTGGACACTTAGCCAACAGAACCACCCGGCACCTGAAATTTAGAGGTCATTTAAAATAATTTTTATCAGCTTTATTGAAAACATTTCCTGGCAAGGTTTATCAGCTGCCATTCTTTTCTTCCCTTTATTTTTCTTGTAGATGCTCTGTGTATAGATTTTTTTTCTGGGTCTTCTTTTCTTGACTAAATTTGATGAAGGTACATGCTTCTAGGCTATTTCTAAGGTACAACATGTAGGGGAGGAAACAAGATCATGTTCCAGTCTAGCAATTTACAGTCTTTCTTTCTTTCTTTCTTTCTTTCTTTCTTTCTTTCTTTCTTTCTTCTTTCTTCCTTCTTTCTTTCTGTGAGTTTGTATAATCTTTATTTCCTCCAAGCTATATAGAAATTGGCAGCTATAATACTGATCAGAATAGAGTCTCTCTTCTTCACTTCTACTGGAAAGCCATGCTATAGACAAGGCTTTCTCTGTGTTTCATTATTTAACTTCTCTTCTGCTTTTTTGGAATGAAACTAGGACCAATAGAGGTTTTTTTTTCTGGCAGCCTCTGCTCCATCCCAGCTGGGCACACATGGACTTGATTGTTTGACCCTCATTATTGAGGCAAACACCAAGTAAACATTCCCCCACTGCTTTCCTCCACACATGCTTATGTCTGACTGCCTTTGCTTCTGGTGGCCTTCTGTCACATTTTGTGGTTTGCAGTCCCTTCATTGAAGTTATATTTTCTCATTATGTTTCTTGTTCTCTTTATTGCTTTTGAGGAATTTCCCTAGAAAAATAAAGAAAAACTTCTTTATGCTGCCATCTTCAATCTGGAACACCCCTTAAACATCTACCCTAATTCATTTTATTATTTTCTGCAGGTGGTCCTATCTTTCTGATTCCTAAGATTATGAATTCTCCTCCTAATAACCTCTATTCTACCTCTTTCATGGTTCATTTTCTTGAGGGATCTGTGGCTAACCCGTTTTGGGTGGGTCAACAGCTGTTTGTCTTGAGTTTGTGCAAATTTTATTACAGTTTTGATAGATTTTTCCAGAACTCTAGAGGACTAACTGGTTACATCACAATTTTAGGCCAATTTCTCACTTTGTAATTCCTGTGCTACATGAATACTATACATCTGGGCTGAATATGCCTTGTAGGTTTAGCATTAATTTTTTTGCTGATAATTTCCCCCCAAGCCATTGGAAGATGGAGTACTTCCTTTCGTGTTTTATTCTATTAGCAGATGGAATTTCTAATTTCCTTTGAGGTTTCTGGG
The DNA here is from genome assembly GCF_014898765.1 of Herpailurus yagouaroundi. Lineage (NCBI taxonomy): Eukaryota > Metazoa > Chordata > Mammalia > Carnivora > Felidae > Herpailurus > Herpailurus yagouaroundi. The sequence goes on along the minus strand of NW_024412416.1, from coordinate 27,343,518 downwards.
TATAAAATGTCTGATTTGGGGCTATTTGGCTTGCACTACTATGGAAAGTAGGAGAATGGGAAAGTTGTTTCTCATACAGAACTACAATATTTTTTTAAAAATATACAATTAAATTTTCTTTCTGGTTATTCTTTCTCTTCCACCTCCCTTGGGTAATAATATGTTCATTATTTGTGTCTACTGGACTATCATTCCAGACTCAGCTCCCCAGAACTCTTATTGCTAATTAGTCATGATAAAATATATTGCAGGTTTAATTTTGCCACTGCTAAGGAAGAAAAATGACAAATCTACACTAGTCAAAGTAAAGACTACTTTGTCTTTACTAAGGAGCTACTTTTTGTAATTATGGTGTCTTAAAACATTTTATAGGTATATGTGAGTTAGTCAGAAACTAGACCAATTGTGTTTCAGTTGATTTAGAATTGTGTGAACACCAATTCATACATAATCACATGGCTATCATGGTGGAAATACCCTTTCCCTCCACTGCATCTTTATTGCAGTTTATGCATACAACCTGGAAAAAATTAGAACTTTCTTTATGGACAGGGAAGAAACAAAGAAAGGCACAGGAACACATAAATATAGGTTAAAATGTTTATGGACCTCAGATAATGACTAAGTGACTTACAGCATTAAAATAATTGTTCTATTAAGCCAAGGTCCATTTTTTGTTAGTTTAGTGATGACTTCTGCATATCTTTTGTAACACTTTAAAAATTCACTAGTGAATTGTGCTATGAAGAAATTTCTCCAATGGTGCTATGTAGATAATTGCCTCTATGTTTACATTAGAGCCTTTTAAGAAATTCAGTAGCTGTTAATACTCAAAAGTAGGTAATTTTGAGGGACAAAGACCTGGTAAATACACTTACACATCTACTATATCTCTTTTTCTCTTGCCCCACTTCTACTAGCATGAAGAGTATTTTCCTATATTTTTGCATCAGAAGGAGTAGTAAAAAAGTACTTTATTTACTGTGTCACTGCTTACACATTTTCACCGAGAATTTGGGGGACATGGGGTGGGCTTTAACTGTTTCCAATGATCTTCACTGTCTCTTTTCTCTTTGATCTGGGTAATCAGTAAGTGGCAGCAGACATGGCCTAATTGTGTCATCCAATAACATTCCCATTCTGGTGCTTGAAAACACTTGACGAAATTTCTGGAGCAAAAAGACGGAGACATGTAAGGCCTTCACAGTGGGTTATTATTATTTTTTTATGCATAGAGGAAAATAATCACATACTGTGTGTCACTACTCTTTTCCTCTCAAAAACATCTGGCTAACGTGAAACTTGATTGAAGGTATAAACCAGGGAATGGGAATCTTGAATAGGTATTTTAAATGATTTTAAGTAATCTCCACGGACTTATTTAAAATGGTTACCAAAGCAACCTAGATGAAAGGAGAGACACAGCACAACAAAAAACAGAGATTTTTGTTAACAGAAAAATCTTGAAATGAACCACTTTGAACAGAATCATTTTCTTTGATGATTATCATGTGTCCTTGGTTACCAGATTTTTTGTTTTGCTTAATCAGGTTATTTCCCTAGGCAGTTTGCTTTAGAGACAGAAATGTTATTCAATGAAGGTATATTTTCTGAAGGCCTGGAATTTTATTCTTGCCTTGAATCATTTGGGAAGTTTTAAAAGGGTTAGAATTTTTGTTAGAAGGCGTAAATCTTTAATTAGAGTTTCCCAAAGAAACTAGAGGTATGCTGCCTCTATTATTGCGCTGGTTGTACTGTGTTTCACTAGATCCTTAGGTATCTGTTTTCCTACAGAGTTGTTATTTGAGGGAAGAAACTTTGTCAGAAGTTACTTGTTATCTCTTCATCTACTTAATAATTATTATAAAACAAAGTACATTTTCAAAAAAATTAACAAAATAACAAATGAGTGAGTGTCAAAATATTGCATGTAAATGAAAGAACAATCATCTCTCTTGCAAAACATGATGGCAAATCTTTCCTAGTGATTGTCTCCTAGTGATTTTTGCAACAGTGCAAAGGAGAAAATTTAACGTGTCTCTGGTTCTTTACACTATAGTAAAGAATGCTTAGATTTTCAGTACTGATATTATGTGTATTGCTGTTTGTTTCTTCTTTTACTATTTTAAGAAAAAGGCTTTGGATTAAAAAAAATCTATAAAATGAAGCACAGTTTGATTGCCACTGGGGTTGCACCAGGGATTTAGAAAGAGATGTTGTCAAACCTATGTGGGTCTGCTTCTTGGTGAGTTACAAACATAAATAGACTACACCAGAAGGAGTTGCCTCACAAAGTCATCTTTGTTTGCAGCAAATAATTAGATCATAAGAAATAATTTCCAAAGCCATGGCTCCCTGAACAGGGGTAAGCAGGCTCCTTTTATTAAGGATTGGGATGAATATTCTAAGGCAAGGCCTCATCATATCATGTAAGAGGCAGGCATAAAATTGCACATGTGCACTGAGAAAACATGCTTATAAACAAATATTGTATGTTATGCTAATGAAGGTTATTCCATGTCCAGGGTAGGTATTTTAACATTATAATAAAGCTGAGTTAACTATTATGCACTTTATGATTCATCCTGGAGGTTGTACTCAAAAGCTTTCTTTTCCTGTTCCAGCAATACCTTAGTTAAGAGATAACATTAATAGGTAGAAGCTTCCATGAATTTGCTGAGTTCAGAGGATTTCACCAGTGACAGAGACACTATGTCTGAAGCTGAAGTTCAATAGTTAAGTGTGCTGAATATCAGTTCTGCAATATCAGAATGAGTTCATGTTACTCTGAGGGAGATAACTGGGAATTCTGAGAGGAAACTCATGCTCTGGTTTGTTTATTGAGTGATATTTAAACTAAGTATGGGCAACAAGGCTATTGTCTCTCAAAGAAAAGAAGTGACCAACTATATTACTTGTTCACAAGTATAAAAGACTTTATAAAAGAAAATGTATGCTTCCAACCTTTAAGGTGTAAAAAGAAAAATTCCAATAAAATCCTTAGAATATGGTAACCAGGACACAGATGGCCACCTTCTCTCCCTTGCTTCTCCCTGTTGGGGGACTCAACAAATCACCATTGCACCTCTTTGGGAGCTTGGAATTGGGAGTTGATATCAAAATGTTTGCCTAAATTCACCAGAGGGTGAATGAAACATGAAACAAAACATGAAATATGATATAAAACATGAAACAAAGAATGAAAAGCAGAGGGGTGCTCTGTCCTGGATGTTAGGTGGCATGGGCCCTGAGAAACCCTGCAGATGTCTCAGTTCCCAGAGCCACAGCTGTGCATGCATGGTGTCCTCCATGGTTGTCCTGGAGGGGCATTTCAGAGTGGAGCTAGGGATGTCATGAGGTTACTTTTCCATTTCAAATTAAAACATTAATTAAAAAAATGAAGAATTATGTCATTTTAGGCTCCTTGTATAATGTGTATCTGTGATATTACAAAGAGTTCCTTGCAGATGCCCTTTATATCTTTAAAGAAAAAGTGAAGATTTCTGATAATCAACAATTAAATAGTTGTTATGGAAATATAAAATATATCTTTTAAAATTGGGAATAAATGTTTGAAATTTTATTTCCAAAATTTTTTAAGATATGAAAATGGTCTGGGATAGGTGCCCCTCCTCTGGACTTCCATAAAACCATATATGTCCATTGCTGTGTTTACTACACTGTCTAATAATTATTTTTTAAATACAGTTTTTTGTTTCAGAAGAGTTTTACAGAAAAATTGCAATGTTAATCCATATAGTAGTTCTCTCATACCCTACACCTAGTTACTTTTATTACATCTTACATTAGTTTAATATATTTGTCACAAATAATGAACCAATATTGATATTTTATTATTTATTGAAGTCCATACTTTATATGGCTCTCGTTAGTTTTTACCTAGTGTTCTTTTCCTTTCCTAAGATTTCATCCAGGATAACACATTATGTTTATTGACCATGTCTTTTTGGGCTCTGCTAGACTGTGAAGGTTTCCTAGACCTTCCTTATTTTGAAGATTTTGACAGTTTTGTGGAGTATTAGTCAAAGATTTTATATAATATTTCTCAATTTAGTTTTGTCTGATTTCTTTTTCAGGATTAAAATGGGGTTATGGGTTTTCGGGAGGAAGACACAAAGGTAAAATGCCATTCTCATAACATCATATAAAAATAGTGATAACACACTATCAACATGATTTACCACTGATGATGTTGACTTTGATTACCTCGCTGAGAGAGTGTTGGTCAAGTTTCTCCATTGTGAGGTTACTCCCTCACACCCCATGGTCTGTCTCCTTGAGGACAGAGTATCTTTATAAATTATTTGGAATTCTGCACAAGAGATTTGCCTGTTGTCCCTCAGTGACTTATTTATTTAATAATTAATTTGTATTAGGGGTGCCTGGGTGGCTCAGTTAGTTAATGTCTGACTCTTGATTTAGGCTGAGGTTATGATCTCATGGTTCGTGATTTTGAGCCTGCACTGACAGTGCAGAACCTGCTTGGGATTCCCTCTCTCTCTCCCTCTCTGCCCCTCTCCATCTCCCTCTCTCTTTCTCACAATAAATAAACTAAAAAAAATAATTAGTTTATATCAGTATTAATGAATATCTTACTGTACTTTAATTGGTGATCTAACATCACATTATTTTCTGGTTGCTGTAATTGTTCTTTGTTTAGTCTCCATTGAGAGGTCATTCGGGTTGGCTTTGGTGTTCTCTTTTTTTAAATATATTTTTTTAATGTTTATTCATTTTTTATTAATAATTTATTTATTTTTTAATTTACATCCAAGTTACTTAGCGTATGGTACAACAATGATTTCAGGAGTAGATTCCTTACTTCCCCTTACCCATTTAGCACCCCCCCTACAACCCCTCCAGCAACCCTCTGTTTGTTCTCTACATTTAAGAGTCTCTTATGTTTTGTCTCCCTCCCTGCTTTTTTTTAAATTTCTTTTTATGTTTAATTTATTTATTTATTTATTTATTTATTTATTTATTTATTTATTTTATTATTATTTTTTTATTTATATATGAAATTTATTGTCAAATTGGTTTCCATACAACACCCAGTGCTCATCCCAAAAGGTGCCCTCCTCAATACCCATCACCCACCCTCTCCTCCCTCCCACCCCCCATCAACCCTTAGTTTGTTCTCAGTTCTCAACAGTCTCTTATGCTTTGGCTCTCTCCCACTCTAACCTCTTTTTCTTTTTTTTTTTCCTTCCCCTCCCCCATGGGTTCCTGTTAAGTTTCTCAGGATCCACATAAGAGTGAAACCATATGGAATCTGTCTTTCTCTGTATGGCTTATTTCACTTAGCATCACACTCTCCAGTTCCATCCACGTTGCTACAAAAGGCCATATTTCATTTTTTCTCATTGCCACGTAGTATTCCATTGTGTATATAAACCACAATTTCTTTATCCATTCATCAGTTGATGGACATTTAGGCTCTTTCCATAATTTGGCTATTGTTGAGAGTGCTGCTATGAACATTGGGGTACAAGTGCCCCTATGCATCAGTACTCCTGTATCCCTTGGGTAAATTCCTAGCAGTGCTATTGCTGGTCATAGGGTAGTTCTATTTTTAATTTTCTGAGGAACCTCCACACTGCTTTCCAGAGCGGCTGCACCAATTTGCATTCCCACCAACAGTGCAAGAGGGTTCCCGTTTCTCCACATCCTCTCCAGCATCTATAGTCTCCTGATTTGTTCATTTTTGCCACTCTGACTGGCGTGAGGTGATACCTGAGTGTGGTTTTGAGTTGTATTTCCCTGATAAGGAGCGACGCTGAACATCTTTTCATGTGCCTGTTGGCCATCCGGATGTCTTCTTCAGAGAAGTGTCTATTCATGTTTTCTGCCCATTTCTTCACTGGGTTATTTGCTTTTTGGGTGTGGAGTTTGGTGAGCTCTTTATAGATTTTGGATACTAGCCCTTTGTCCGATACGTCATTTGCAAATATCTTTTCCCATTCCGTTGGTTGCCTTTTAGTTTTGTTGGTTGTTTCCTTTGCTGTGCAGAAGCTTTTTATCTTCATAAGGTCCCAGTAATTCACTTTTGCTTTTAATTCCCTTGCCTTTGGGGATGTGTCGAGTAAGAGATTGCTACGGCTGAGGTCAGAGAGGTCTTTTCCTGCTTTCTCCTCCAAGGTTTTGATGGTTTCCTGTCTCACATTCAGGTCCTTTATCCATTTTGAGTTTATTTTTGTGAATGGTGTGAGAAAGTGGTCTAGTTTCAACCTTCTGCATGTTGCTGTCCAGTTCTCCCAGCACCAGTTGTTAAAGAGACTGTCTTTTTTCCATTGGATGTTCTTTCCTGTTTTGTCAAAGATGAGTTGGCCATACGTTTGTGGGTCTAGTTCTGGGGTTTCTATTCTATTCCATTGGTCTATGTGTCTGTTTTTGTGCCAATACCATGCTGTCTTGATGATGACAGCTTTGTAGTAGAGGCTAAAGTCTGGGATTGTGATGCCTCCTGCTTTGGTCTTCTTCTTCCAAATTACTTTGGCTATTCGGGGCCTTTTGTGGTTCCATATGAATTTTAGGATTGCTTGTTCTAGTTTCGAGAAGAATGCTGGTGCAATTTTGATTGGGATTGCATTGAATGTGTAGATAGCTTTGGGTAGTATTGACATTTTGACAACATTTATTCTTCCAATCCATGAGCAGGGAATGTCTTTCCATTTCTTTAAATCTTCTTCAATTACCTTCATAAGCTTTCTATAGTTTTCAGCATACAGATCCTTTACATCTTTGGTTAGATTTATTCCTAGGTATTTTATGCTTCTTGGTGCAATTGTGAATGGGATCAGTTTCTTTATTTGTCTTTCTGTTGCTTCATTGTTAGTGTATAAGAATGCAACTGATTTCTGTACATTGATTTTGTATCCTGCAACTTTGCTGAATTCATGTATCAGTTCTAGCAGACTTTTGGTGGAGTCCATCGGATTTTCCATGTATAATAGCATGTCATCTGCAAAAAGCGAAAGCTTGACTTCATCTTTGCCAATTTTGATGCCTTTGACTTCCTTTTGTTGTCTGATTGCTGATGCTAGAACTTCCAGCACTATGTTAAACAACAGTGGTGAGAGGTGGCATTCCTGTCGTGTTCCTGATCTCAGGGAAAAAGCTCTCAGTTTTTCCCCATTGAGCATGATGTTAGCTGTGGGCTTTTCATAAATGGCTTTTATGATCTTTAAGTATGTTCCTTCTATCCCGACTTTCTCAAGGGTTTTTATTAAGAAAGGGTGCTGGATTTTGTCAAAGGCCTTTTCTGCATCGATTGACAGGATCATATGGTTTTTCTCTTTTTTTTTTGTTAATGTGATGTATCACGTTGATTGATTTGCAAATGTTGAACCAGCCCTGCATCCGAGGAATGAATCCCACTTGATAATGGTGAATAATTCTTTTTATATGCCATTGAATTCGATTTGCTAGTATCTTATTGAGAATTTTTGCATCCATATTCATCAGGGATATTGGCCTGTAGTTCTCTTTTTTTACTGGGTCTCTGTCTGGTTTAGGAATCAAAGTAATACTGGCTTCATAGAATGAGTCTGGAAGTTTTCCTTCCCTTTCTATTTCTTGGAATAGCTTGAGAAGGATAGGTATTATCTCCACTTTAAATGTCTGGTAGAACTCCCCTGGGAAGCCATCTGGTCCTGGACTCTTATTTGTTGGGAGATTTTTGATAACCGATTCAATTTCTTCGCTGGTGATGGGTCTGTTCAAGCTTTCTATTTCCTCCTGATTGAGTTTTGGAAGAGTGTGGGTGTTCAGGAATTTGTCCATTTCTTCCAGGTTGTCCAATTTGTTGGCATATAATTTTTCATAGTATTCCCTGATAATTGTTTGTATCTCTGAGGGATTGGTTGTAATCATTCCATTTTCATTCATGATTTGATCTATTTGGGACATCTCCCTTTTCTTTTTGAGAAGCCTGGCTAGAGGTTTGTCAATTTTGTTTATTTTTTCAAAAAACCAACTCTTGGTTTCGTTGATCTGCTCTACAGTTTTTTTAGATTCTATATTGTTTATTTCTGCTCTGATCTTTATTATTTCTCTTCTTCTGCTGGGTTTAGGCTGCCTTTGCTGTTCTGTTCTATTTCCTATAGGTGTGCTCTTAGAGTTTGTATTTGGGATTTTTCTTGTTTCTTGAGATAGGCCTGGATTGCAATGTAGTTTCCTCTCAGGACTGCCTTCGCTGCGTCCCAAAGCGTTTGGATTGTTGTATTTTCATTTTCGTTTGTTTCCATATATATTTTAATTTCTTCTCTAATTGCCTGGTTGACCCACTCATTCGTTAGTAGGGTGTTCTTTAACCTCCATGCTTTTGGAGGTTTTCCAGACTTTTTTCTGTGGTTGATTTCAAGCTTCATAGCATTGTGGTCTGAAAGTATGCATGGTATGATTTCAATTCTTGTAAACTTATGAAGGGCTGTTTTGTGACCCAGTATATGATCTATCTTGGAGAATGTTCCATGTGCACTCGAGAAGAAAGTATATTCTGTTGCTTTGGGATGCAGAGCTCTAAATATATCTGTCAAGTCCATCTGATCCAATGTCTCATCCAGGGCCCTTGTTTCTTTATTGACCGTGTGTCTAGATGACCTATCCATTTCTGTAAGTGGGGTGTTAAAGTCCCCTGCAATTACCACATTCTCATCAATAAGGTTGCTTGTGTTTATGAGTAATTGTTTTATATATTTGGGCGCTCCGGTATTCGGTGCATAGACATTTATAATTGTTAGCTCTTCCTGATGGATAGACCCTGTCACTATTATATAATGTCCTTCTTCATCTCTTGTTACAGCCTTTAATGTAAAGTCTAGTTTGTCTGATAGAAGTATGGCTACTCCAGCTTTCTTTTGGCTTCCAGTAGCATGATAAATAGTTCTCCATCCCCTCACTCTCAATCTACAGGTGTCCTCAGGTCTAAAATGAGTCTCTTGTAGACAGCAAATAGATGGGTCTTGTTTTTTTATCCATTCTGATACCCTATGTCTTTTGGTTGGCGCATTTAATCCATTTACATTCAGTGTTATTATAGAAAGATATGGGTTTAGAGTCATTGTGATGTCTGTATGTTTTATGCTTGTAGTGATGTCTCTGGTACTTTGTCTCACAGGGTCCCCCTTAGGATCTCTTGTAGGGCTGGTTTAGTGGTGACAAATTCCTTCAGTTTTTGTTTGTTTGGGAAGACCTTTATCTCTCCTTCTATTCTAAATGACAGACTTGCTGGATAAAGGATTCTCGGCTGCATATTTTTTCTGTCTAGCACACTGAAACTCTCGTGCCAATTCTTTCTGGCCTGCCAAGTTTAAAAAGAGAGATCAGTCATGAGTCTGATAGGTCTCCCTTTATATGTGAGGGCATGTTTACCCCTTGCTGCTTTCAGAATTTTCTCTTTATCCTTGTATTTTGCCAGTTTCACTATGATATGTCGTGCAGAAGATCGATTCAAGTGACGTCTGAAGGGAGTTCTCTGTGCCTCTTGGATTTCAATGCCTTTTTCCTTCCCCACTTCAGGGAAGTTCTCAGCTATTATTTCTTCAAGTACCCCTTCAGCACCTTTCCCTCTCTCTTCCTCCTCTGGGATACCAATTATGCGTATATTATTTCTTTTTAGTGTATCACTTAGTTCTCTAATTTTCCCCTCATACTCCTGGATTTTTTTTTCTCTCTTTTTCTCAGCTTCCTCTTTTTCCATAACTTTATCTTCTAGTTCACCTATTCTCTCCTCTGCCTCTTCAATCCGAGCTGTGGTGGTTTCCATTTTGTTATGCATTTCGTGTAAAGTGTTTTTCAGCTCCTCGTGACTGTTCCTTAGTCCCTTGATCTCTGTAGCAAGAGATTCTCTGCTGTCAGCTATACTGTTTTCAAGCCCAGCGATTAATTTTATGACTATTATTCTAAATTCACTTTCTGTTATATTATTTAAATCCTTTTTGATCAGTTCATTAGCTGTTGTTATTTCCTGGAGATTCTTCTGAGGGGAATTCTTCCGCTTGGTCATTTTGGATAGTCCCTGGCGTGGTGAGGACCTGCAGGGCACTTCCCCTTTGCTGTGGTGTATAACTGGAGTTGGTGGGCGGAGCCGCAGTCAGACCTGATGTCTGCCCCCAGCCCACTGCTGTGTCCACAGTCAGACTGGTGTGTGCCTTCTCTTCCCCTCTCCTAGGGGCGGAATTCACTGTGGAGTGGGGTGGCCTGTCTGGGCTACTTGCACACTGCCAGGCTTGTGATGCTGGGGATCTGGCGTCTTAGCTGGGGTGGGTAGGCAAGGTGCACAGGGGCAGGAGGGGCAGGCTTAGCTTGCTTCTCCTTAGGTGATCCACTTCAGGAGGGGCCCTGTGGCAGCAGGAGGGAGTCAGATCCGCTGCTGGAGGTTTGGCTCCGCAGAAGCGCAGAGTTGGGTGTTTGCGCAGTGTGAGCAAGTTCCCTGGCAGGAACTGGTTCTCTTTGGGATTTTGGCTGGGGGATGGGCGGGAAGATGGCGCTGGTGAGCGCCTTTGTTCCCCACCAAACTGAGCTCTGTCATCAGGGGCTCAGCAGCTCTCCTTCCCTTTGTCCTCCAGCCTTCCCACTTTCTGAGCAGAGCTGTTAACTTATGACCTCCCAGATGCTAAGTCGCGCTTGCTGTTGGAACACAGTTCGTCAGGCCCCTCCGCTTTTTGCAAGGCAGACTCGGGGGCTCTGCTTGGCCGGTGATCCGCCCCTCCGCCCTGGCTCCCTCCTGCCAGTCCGTGGAGCGCGCACCGCCTCGCCGCCCTTCCTACCCTCTTCCGTGGGCCTCTCGTCTGTGCTTGGCTCCGGCGACTCCGTTCTGCTATTCCTCTGGTGGTTTTCTGGGTTACTTAGGCAGGTGTAGGTGGAATGTAAGTGATCAGCAGGACGCGCGGTGAGCCCAGCGTCCTCCTACGCAGCCATCTTCCCTCCCCACCTGTTTTATTTATTTTTGAGAGAGAGACAGAGACAGAGACAGAAACAGCATGAATAGGGGAGGGACAGAGAGAGGGAGACACAGAATACAAAGCAGCCTCCAGGCTCCGAGCTAGCTGTCAGCACAGAATCTGACACAGGGCTGAAACCCACAAACCGCGAGACCATGACATGAGCTGAATTTGGACGCTCAACTGACTGAGACACCCAGCAGCCCTCCCTCCCTAGTTTTATTATTTTTTGTTTCCCTTCCATATGTTTATCTGTTTTGTATCTTAAAGCCTCATATGAGTGAAGTCATATGATATTTGTTTTTCTATGAGTGACTAATTTCACTTAGCATAATACCCTCTAGGTCCATCCACATAGTTGCGAATGGCAAGATTTCATTCTTTTTGATTTCCAAGTAATACTTCATTGAATATATATACCACATTTTCTTTATCCATTCATCTGTTGATGAACATTTAGGCTCCTTCCATAATTTAGCTATTGTCAATAGTGCTGCTATAAACATTGGGGTGCATGTGCCCCTTTTAAACAGCATACCTATATCACTTAGATAAATACCTCATAGTGCAATTGCTGGGTCATGGGATAGTTCTATTCTTAGTTTTTTGAGGAACCTCCATACTGTTTTCCAGAGTGACTGCACCACTTTGCATTCCCACCAGCAGTGCAAAAGAGATCCTCTTTCTCTGCATCCTCACCAACATCTGTTGTTGCCTGAGTTGTCAATGTTAGCCATTCTGACAGGCGTGAGGTGGTATTTCATTGTGGTTTTGATTTGAATTTCCCTTATGATGAGTGAGGTTGAGCACTATTTCATGAGCCATTGGCTGGCCATCTGGATGTCTTCCTTGGAGAAGTGACTATTCACATCTTTGCCCATTTCTTCATTCAACTATTTGTTTTTTGGGTGTTCAGTTTGATAAGTTCTCTATAGATTTTGGATACTAACCCCTTATCTGATATTTCTTTGCAAATCTCTTACCATTCCATCAATTGCCTTTTAGTTTTGATGATTGTTTCCTTCACTGTGCAGAAGCTTTTTATTTTGATGAGGTCCCAATAGTTCATTTTTGCTTTGGTTTCCCTTGCCTCTGGAGACGGGTTGAGTAAGAAGTTGCTGTGGGCAAGATGAGAGGTTTTTGCCTGCTTTCTCCTCAAGGATTTTTGATGGCTTCTTGTCTTACATTTAGGCCTTTTATCCACTTTGAGTTTATTTTTGTATCTGGTGTAAGAAAGTGGTCCAGGTTCATTCTTCTGCATGTCGCTGTCTAGTTTTCCCAGCACCATTTGCTGAAGAGACTGTCTTTATTCCATTGGATATTCTTTCCTGATTTGTCAAAGATTAGCTGGCCATATGTTTGTGGGTCCATTTCTGGGTTCTCTATTCTGTTCATTGATCTGAGTGTCTGTTCTTGTGCCAGTACCATACTCTCTTGATGGTTACATCTTTGTAGTATAGCTTGAAGTCTGGGATTGTGATGCCTCCAGCTTTGGTTTTCTTTTTCAAGATTGCTTTGGCTACTAGGGGTCTTTTCTGGTTTCATACAAATTTTAGGACTGTTCTAGCTCTGTGAAGAATGCTGGTGTTATTTTGATAGCTATTGTATTGAATATGTAGATTGCTTTGGGTAGTATCGACATTTTAACAATATTTGTTCTTCCTATCCAGGAGCATGGAATATTTTTCTCCATTTTTTTGTGTCTTCTTCAATTTCTTTTATAAGCATTCTATAGTTTTCCGTGTATAGATTTTTCACCTCTTTGGTTAGATTTATTCGTAGGTATTTTATGGGGTTTTTTTTGTGCAACTGTAAATGGGTCTATTCCTTGATTTCTCTTTCTGTCACTTCATTATTGGTATATAGGAATGCAACCGATTTCTGTGCATTGGTTTTATATCCTGAGACTGGTGAATTCATGGATAAGTTCTAGTAGTTTTTTGGTGGAATCTTTTGGGTTTTCCATATATAGTATCGTGTCATCTGCATAGAGTGAAAGTTTGACCTCCTCCTGGCCAATTTGGATGCCTTTTATTTCTTAGTATTGATTGATTTCTGAGGCTAAGGCTTCCAATACTATGTTGCATAACAGTGGCAAGACTGGACGTACTTGTCATGTTCCTGAACTTGGGAGAGCTCTCAGTTTTTCCCCATTGAGGATGGTATTAACAGTGGCTCTTTCATATATGGCTTTTATAATCTTAAGGCATGATCCTTCTATCCCTACTTTCTTGAGGGTTTTTATCAAGAAAAGATGCTGTATTTTGTCAAATGCTTTCTCTGAATCTATAGAGAGGATCATGTGGTTCTTGTTCTTTTATTGATGTGATGTATCATATGGATTTTTTTGTGGATTTTGAATCAGCCCTGCATACCAGGTATAAATTCCACTTGGTCGTGGTGAATAATTCTTTTAATGTATTTTTGGATCCGGTTGGCTAATACCTTGTTGAGGATTTTTGCATCCATGTTCATCAGGGAAATCTGTCTGTAGTTCTTTTTAACGGGGTCTTTGTCTGGTTTTGGAATCAAGGTTATTCTGGCTTCATAGAGTTGGAAGTTTTCCTTCCACTTCTATTTTTTGGAACAACTTCAAGAGAATAGGTGTTAACTCTTCCATAAATGTTTGGTAGAATTCCCTTGGAAAGCTATCTGGCCCTGGACTCTTGTTTTTTGAGAGATTTTTGATTGCTAATTCAATTTCTTTACTGGTTATGGATCTGTTCAAATTTTCTATTTCTCCCTGTTTTAATTTGGTATTTTATATGTTTCTAGAAATTTGTCCATTTATTCTAGATTTCCCATTTTATTTTAGTATAATTGCTCATTATATTCTCTTATTATTGTTTGTATTTTTGCTGTGTTGGTTGTGATACCTTCTCTTTCATTCTTGATTTTATTTATTTGGGGATTTCCTTTTTCTTTTAGATCAAACTGTCTAGGAGTTTATAAATTTTGTTAATTCTTTCAAAGAACCAGCTTCTGGTTTCATTGATCTGTTCTACTGTTTTTTTGGGGGGTTTTGTTTGTTCGTTTTGATAGCATTGATTTCTGCTCTAATCTTTATTTCCTGTCTTCTGTTGCTTTTGGATTTTATTTGTTGTTCTTTTTCTGGCTCTTTAAGATGTAAGTTGAGTTTGTATATCTGAGAGATTTCTTCCTTCTTTAAGAAGGCCTGGGTTGCTATATACTTCCCTCTTATGACCACCTTTGTTGGGTCTCAGAGGTTTTGGGCTGTGGGGATATGGTATTATCATTATCATTGGCTTCTATGTACTTTTTAATTTACTCTTTAACTTCTTGGTTAGCCCATTCATTCATTTTTTAATGTAATTTATTGTAAAATTGGCTTCCATAGAACACCCAGTGCTCATTCATTCTTTAATAGGATGGTCTTTAATCTCTAAGTATTTATTATCTTTCCAAATTTTTTCTTGTGGTTTATTTTTTAAAAATTTTATTTTATTTTTTATTTTTTTTTAAATTTACATCCAAATTAGTTAGCATATAGTGCAACCATGATTTCAGGAGTAGATTCCTTAATTCCCCTTACCCATTTAGCCTATCCCCCCTCCCACAACCCCTCCAGTAACCCTCAGTTTGTTCTCCATATTTATGAGTCTCTTCTGTTTTGTCCCCCTCTCTGTTTTTCTATTATTTTTGTTTCCCTTCCCTTATGTTCATCTGTTTTGTCTCTCAAAGTCCTCATGTGATGGGGCTCTTGGGTGGCTCAGTCGGTTAAGCGTCCGACTTTAGCTCAGGTCACGATCTCGTGGTCTGTGAGTTCGAGCCCCACATCAGGCTCTGTGCTGATGGGTCAGATCATGGAGCCTGCTTCTGATTCTGTGTCTCCCTCTGTCTCTGCCCCTCCCCTGTGCATGCTCTGTCCCTCTCTGTCTCAAAAATAAATGAACGTTAAAAAAATTTTAAAAAAGTCCTCATGTGAGTGAAGTCGTATGATTTTTGTTTTTCTCTGCCTGACTAATTTCACTTAGCATAATACCCTCCAGTTCCATGCATGTAGTTGCAAATGGCAAGATTTCACTCTTTTTGATTGCTGAGTAGTACTCCATTGTATACATATACCACATCTTCTTTATCCATTCACCCATCAATGGACATTTGGGCTCTTTCCATACTTTGGCTATTGTTGATAGTGCTGCTATAAATATTAGGGTGCATGTGTCCCTTCAAAACAGCACACCTGTATCCTTTGGATAAATGCCCAGTAGTGCAATTGTTGGGTTGTAGGGTAGATCTATTTTTAGTTTTTTGAGGAACCTCCATACTGTTTTCCAGAGTGGCAGTACCAGCTTGCATTGCCACCAACAATGCAAAAGAGATCCTCTTTCTCCACCTCCTCGCCAACATCTGTTGTTGCCTGAGTCGTTAATGTTAGCCATTCTGACAGGTGTGAGGTGGTATCTCATTGTGGTTTTGGTTTGTATTTCCCTGATGATGAGTGATGCTGAGCATTTATTCTTGTGTCAGTTGGCCATCTGGATATCTTCCTTAGAGAAGTGTCTATGTCTTTCACCTATTTATTCATTGGATTATTTGATTTAGGGTGTTGAGTGTGACAAGTTCTTTATAGATTTTGGATACTAACCCTTTATCTGATATGTCATTTGCAAATATCTTTTCTCATTCTGTCAGTTGTCTTTTAGTTTTGATGATTGTTTCCTTCACTGTACAGAAGCTTTTTATTTTGATGAGGTCCCAGTAGTTCATTTTTGCTTTTGTTTACCTTGTCTCCGGAGACGTGTTGAGTAAGAAGTTGCTGCAGGCAAGATCAGAGAGGTTTTTGCCTGCTTTTTCCTCAAGGATTTTGATGGCTTCTTGTCTTAATTTGAGGTCTTTCATCCACTTTGAGTTTATTTTTGTGTCTGGTGTAAGAAAGTGGTCCAGGTTGATTCTTCTGCATGTCGCTGTCCAGTTTTCCCAGCACCACTTGCTGAAGAGACTGTCTTTATTCCGTTGGATATTCTTTCCTACTTTGTCAAATGTTAGTTGGCCATACATTTGTAGGTCCATTTCTGGGTTCTCTATTCTGTTCCATTGATCTGAGGGTCTGTTCTTGTGCCAGTACCATATTGTCTTGATGATTACAGCTTTGTAGTATAGCTTGAAGTATGGGATTGTGATGCCTCCTGCTTTGGTTTTCTTTTTCAAGATTGCTTTGGCTATTCGGGGTCTTTTCTGGTTCCATACAAATTTTAGGTTTGTTTGTTCTAGCTATGTGAAGAACGCTGGTGTTATTTTGATAGGTATTGCATTGAATATTTACATTGCTTTAGGTAGTATCGACATTTTAACAATATTTATTCTTCCTATCCAGGAACATGGAATCTTTTTTCATTTCTTTGTGTCTTCTTCAATTTCTTTCATAAGCTTTCTATACTTTTCAGTGTATAGATTTTTCACCTCTTTGGTTAGATTTATTCCTAGGTATTTTATGGTTTTTTGTGAACTGTAAATGGGATCTATTACTTGGTTTCTCTTTCTGTCGCTTCATTGTTGGTGTATAGGAATGCAACCGATTTCTGTGCATTGATTTTATATCCTGCAAGTTTCTTGTATTTATTAATCAATTATAGAAGATTTTTGGTGGAATCTTTTGGGTTTTCCATATAAGATATTGTGTCATCTGCGAAGAGTGAAAGTTTGACCTCTTCCTGGCCAATTTGGATGCCTTTTATTTCTTAGTGTTGTCTGATTGCAGAGGCTAAGACTTCCAATACTATGTTGAATAACATTGGCAAGGGTGGACATCCTTGTCTTGTTCCTGACCTTAGGGGGAAAACTCTCAGTTTTTCCCCATTGAGGATGATATTAGCGTTGGGTTATTCATATGTGGCTTTTATGATATTGAGTTATGATCGTTCTATCCCTACTTTCTTGAGGGTTTTTATCAATAAAGGATGCTGTATTTTCCAAAAGCTTTCTCTGCATCTATTGAGAGGATCATATGGTTCTTACCCTTTCTTTTATTGATGTGATGAACCACGTTAATTGTTTTGTGGATATTGAACCAGCCCTGCATCCCAGGTATAAATCCCACTTGGTCATGGTGAATAATTATTTTAATGTATTGTTGGATCTGGTTGGCTAATATCTTGTTGAGGATTTTTGCAGCGATGTTCATCAGGGAAATTGGTCTATAGTTCTCCTTTTTAGTGGGGTGTCTGGATTTGGAATCAAGGTAATACTGTCTTCATAGAATGAGTTGGATGTTTTCCTTCCATTTCTATTTTTTGGAACAGCTTCAGGAGAATAAGAACTAACTCTTCCTTAAATGTTTGGTAGAATTCCCCTGGAAAGCCATCTGGCCCTGGACTCTTGTTTTTTGGGAGAGTTTTTATTACTACTTTTATTTCCTTACTGGTTATGGTTCTGTTCATATTTTTTATTTCTTCCTGTTTCAGTTTTGGTAGTATATATGTTTTAGGAATTTGTGCATTTCTTCTAGATTGCCCATTCAATTGGTGCATAATTGCTCATAATATTCTCTTACTCTTGTTTTTATTTCTGTAGTGTTTGTGATCTCTCCTCTTTCATTTTTGATATTATTTATTGGGTCCTTGTCTTTTTCTTTTTGATCAAACTGTCTAGTGGTTTATCAATTTTGTTATTCTTTCAAAGAACCAGCTTCTGGTCATTGATCTGTTCTACTGGGTTATTTATTTATTTATTTATTTTGGTTTCGATAACATTAATTTCTGCACTAATTTTTATTATTTCCTGTCTTCTGCTTGTTTGGGGTTTTATTTGCTGTTATTTTTCCAGCTATTTAAGGCATAAGGTTAGGTTGTGTATCTGATATCTTTCCTCCTTCTTTAAGAAAGCCTGGATTGCTATATACTTTCTTCTTATGACTGCCTTTGCTGCGTCCCAGAGGTTTTGGATTTTTGTGTTTTCATTTTCATTGAATTCCATATACTTTTAATTTCCTCTTTAACTGTTTGGTTAGCCCATTCATTGTTTAGTAGGATGTTCTTCAGTCTCCAAGTATTTGTTACCTTTCCAAATTTTTTCTTGTGGTTGATTTCAAGTTTCATAATGTTGTGATCTGAAAATATGCATGGTATGATCTCGATATTTTTGTACTTGCTTAGGGCTGATTTGTGTCCCAGTATATGGTCTATTCTGGAGAACAATTCATGTGCACTGGAGAAGTATGTATATTCTGCTGCTATAGGATGAAATG
Organism: Herpailurus yagouaroundi; assembly: GCF_014898765.1. Taxonomy (NCBI): domain Eukaryota; kingdom Metazoa; phylum Chordata; class Mammalia; order Carnivora; family Felidae; genus Herpailurus; species Herpailurus yagouaroundi. The sequence continues at coordinate 27,325,347 of NW_024412416.1, read as the reverse complement.
TTCTGAATATATCTGTTAAGTCCATCTGGTCCAGCGTGTCATTCAAAGCCATTGTTTCCTTGTTGATTTTTTGACTAGATGATCTGTCCATTGCTGTGAGTGGGGTTCTGAATCTCCCACTATTATGGTATTACTGTTAATGAGTTTCTTTATGTTTGTGATTAACTGATTTATATATTTGGGCACTCCCACATTTAGCACATAAATGTTTACAATTGTTAGGTCTTCTTGGTGGATAGACCTCTTGATTATGATATAATGCCCTTCTGCATCTCTTGATACAGTCTTTATTTTAAAGTCTAGACTTTCTGATATAAGTATGGCTACTCCGGCTTTCTTTTGTTGACCATTAACATGATAAATGGTTCAACATCCCTGTACTTTCAATCTGAAGGTGTCTCTAGGTCTAAAGTGGGTCTTGTAAACAGCATATAGATGGATATTGTTTTCTTATCCATTCTGTTACCCTATGTCTTTTGATTAGAGGATTGAGTCCTTTAATGTTTAGAGTGAATACTGAAAGATACGAATTTATTGCCATTATGTTGCTTGTAGAGTTGGAGTTTCTGGCGGTGTTCTCTGGTCATTTCTAATTTTTCTTGCTTTTTGTATTTATTTATTTGTGTGTGTGTGTGTGTGTGTGTGTGTGTGTGTGTGTGTGTATTTATATTTTCATCTTTTCTCCCCTCAGGGAGTCCCCCTTAAAATTTCTTGCAGGGCTGGTTTAGTGGTCACAAACTGTTTTAATTTTTGTTTGTCTGGGAAACTTTTTTCCTCTCCTTCTATTTTGAATGATAATCTTGCTGGATTCTTGGCTGCATATTTTTCTGACTCAGCACACTGAATATATCCTGTCACTCCTTTCTGGCCTGTCAAATTTCTGTGGTAAATCTGCTGCAATCCTGATCTGTCTTCCTTTGTAGGTTAGGGACTTTTTTCCCTTGTTGTTTTCATGATTCTCTCCTTATCTGAGGATTTTGTGAATTTGACTATGATATGCCTTGCTGATGGTCGGTTTTTGTTGAATCTAATGGGGGTTCTCTGTGCTTCCTGTATTTTGATTTCTGTGTCTTTCCCAGGTTAGGAAAATTTTCTGCTATGATTTGCTCACATAACCCTTCTAACCCTGTTTCTTTCTCTGTCTCTTCTGGAACCCCTATGATTCTGATGTTGTGCCTTTTTAATGAGTCACTGATTTCTCTATTTCTTAAATCGTGCTCTTTTGCCTTAATCTCCCTCTTTTTTTCTGCTTCGTTATTCTCTATAAATTTGTCCTCTATATTGCTGATTCTCTGTTCTGCCTCCTCCATCCTTGCCACTGCTGCATCCATCCGTGATTGCAGCTCAGTTATAGCATTTTTAATTTCATTCTGGCTATTTTTTTTACTTCTTTTATCTCTTCAGAAAGGGATTCTAATATATTTTCAACTCCAACTAGTATTCGTATTATTGTGATTCTAAATTCTGGCTCAGACATCTTGTTTGTATCTGTATTGGTTATTTCCCTGGCTATTGTCTCTTTGTGCTCTTTCTTTTGGGGTGAATTCCTTCGTTTTGTCATTTTGAAGGGAGAAAATGAATTAATGAGGTAGAAAACTTGAAATTAAAATATATTAAAATTAAAAAATATTAAAAATTAAAAACACACAAACACAAAAATTGAATAGATGATGCTAGATACTAGGTGTGTTTTGGTCTGGGTTTTGAAAGTGGTTTGACAGATTAGAGTAAAAAAAAATGGGGTTGGGGACTAAAAAAAGGAAATCGTTTGAAATTTGAAAGAATGAATAGACTGCAGCAGACTAAAATGAGATTATGGGAGTAAAATAGAATTTAAAAAAATATACCCAAAAGTGAAGATATAGTAGAAAACAAATAAAGAAAAATATTTTTTAATAAAAATTGAAAATAAACATGATATTTTTCATTTTATATGTTTAAGAAAAAAGAAAAAAAATGAAAAAGAGAAAAAAAGAAAGAAAATCGTTTGAAAATTTGAAAAAGTGAAGACAGTGTAGTAGACTAAAATAAAATGATGGAAGTAGAATAGAATTTAAAAAAGTTTACATAACAGCAAAAATATAGCAATAAAGATAAAATAAAAATACTTTCAATAGAAATTGAAAGTAAAAATGAAGTTTTTCTGCATTCAAGAAAATGAAAAGAAATAAAAACTAAGAAAGAAAAAAAGAAATTGTTTCTAAATTTGAAAAGCTGAGTACACTGAAGTAGACTAGAATACAATGATGGAAGTAAAGTAGAATTTGAAAAAAAAATTATACAAAAGTAAAAAATATAGTAATAAAAATTAAAGATATTTTTAATAAAAATTGAAAATAAAAATAATTTTTTTCTCTTTTTGTATTCAAGAAAAAGAAAAGAATTGTAAAAGAGGAAAAGGTAAAAGAAAGAAAATTGAATAGATGAACCTGCTAACAGATTGAAGTAGGACTCAAATTGCTTCATTTTCCCCCAATAGTCAGTCTATGTAGCTCTTTATATTCCATAAATTTAGACGGCAGTGAGACTTGTGTTCTTGAAGAATGAAGTTGGCCCAGTTGGGCAGGCCTCAGTGTAACAGCTCCACTCTCCACTAGATGGTGCTGCTAGTCTACTGAGCTGGATTGTTGTGGGGCTTGTAGGTGCGTATGCCCATGCGCGGGAGTGGTTCAAATGACGCCACTCAGCTACCCAGTCTATTCTCCCAGATCAGCAATCACGCACCCGTCCTCCATCTTCAGCTCTCGTCCACTCCCCACTTCTTCACTCTCCGTGACCAGGCTCTAGGCAGCACCTCTCTCCTAAGTTTTGTCTAAGGTGGGGCTGTTTTCCCCAGCCCCTTACTTCTGAAGGACTGCGGCTTTGAGCCGTTCTGCCCCTCTGCAGGAGGGTCTCACCGAGCAATGGCTGAATATTGGCTGCACCCAGGTACACCCACTGGGTTGCCAGTGCCTGTTGTTGCTGGTGCCCTGAGATTGCAGCCAGGTGCCAGCCCATCCCAGAAAATGTTTGTGAGACAGTGTAGCAGCAGCGTCTCAGGGATTATGGAAAATCTCAACACACATCTGGCACCAGGCTTCACCCTTAATGACCTTGTCCCAGCACCAGAGAATGTGGCTGCCTTCTGGGGTCTGCTGGGACAAGGTGGCTTCAACAGTCTCTACCAAATATCTTTCCAGCAGTGGAACTGATTTTCCCCATGTGGCCCAAGAATCTCCGGTACCCCACTCTGTTCCTAGGATTCGCCCTTCCCACCAGAGCACCACCAGGTATTGAGCTGAGGAGTTACAGCCTTTGCGCTCCCCTTGTTTACAGTCTTAATGGAATTTAAACCCTCTTCTTTCTCCTTTCTCCCTTTTTAGTTTAGTCCGTGCATCTGTTTCCAATTTTCCACTTTCTCTCCAGCTGCTTCTGGGGAGGGGTGTTTTCACATATTCTTCCCCCCTCTCCCAGTCTCTGTCCTCTCTCCACCCTCAAAAGCTGTTCCCTACTTTTTGCGACTTCTTGCTCCCTAAGTTCAGCTCTCTATGCTGTGTACCTGCTGAATTCTGTGGTTCAGGTTGTGCAGATTGTTGTGTTAATCCTCAGATCAGTTTTCTAGGTGTGCAGGATAGTTTAGTGTTGGTCTGGCTGTATTTCATGGCCATGAGACACACAAAAACTTCCATGCCGTTCTGCCATCTTGGCTCCCCTCTTACTGTTACCAATTTCTGATTTAATTTCACTGTAGGCAGATAAGATACTTTGCATTATTTCAACCTTTAACTTTATTGAATCTATTTGGTGAATGTACCAGGTGCACTTGGAAGGGAGTACTCACTTTAACCCCACCTCCCCTCTAGTAACCATAAGTTTGTTTTCTATAGTTAAGAGTCTGTTTCTTGGCTTTCCTTTCTCTTTTTTCCCCATGATCATTTGTTTTGTTTCCTAAATTCCACATATACACAAAAATACATTCAAAATGGATGAAAGACCTAAATGTGAGATAGAAAACCATCAAAATCCTAGAGGAGAGCACAGATGGTAACCTATTTGACATTGGCTGTAGCAATTTATCACTAGATACATCTCTGGAGGCAAGGGAAACAAAAGAAAAATAAACTATTGAGACATCATCAAAATAAAAAGCTTATGCACGGTGAAGGAAACAATCAACAAAACTAAAAGGCAACCTTCAGAGTGGGAGAAGATATTTGCAAATGACACAACTGATAAAATGTTAGTATCCAGAATATATAAAGAACTTATTAAACTCAACACTCAAAAAACAAATAATCCAGTTTAAAAATGGGAAGAATACATGAATAGATATTTTTCCAAAGAAGATATCCAGATGGCTAACAGACACATGAAAAGATACTTAACATCACTCATCATCAGGGAAATACAAATCAACACTACAATGAGAGAAAACCTCATACCTATCAGAGTGGCTAAAATTAACAGCACAGGAAACAAATGTTGGTGAGTAAGCAGAGAAAGGGGGACCTTCTTACACTGTTAGTTAGAATGCAAACTGGAGCAGCCACTCTCAAAGAGAGTATGGAGGTTCCCCAAGAAGTTAAAAATAGAACTACCCTATGACCCAGCAATTGCACTACTAGGTATTTACTCAAGGAATACAAAAATACTTATTTGAAATGGTCATGTGCACTCTAATGATTATAGCAGCATTATCAACAACAGCCAAATTATGGAAAGAGCCCAAATGTCCACTGACTGATAATGGAATATGAGTCAGGCACAAAAAAATGAAATCTTGCCATTTACAATGATGTGGATTGAGCTAGAGAGTATTATGCTATGCAAACTAAGCCAATCAGAGAAGACAAAAATCATATGAGTTGTTTTTAATTGTAACTATTATAATACATGTGTAGGAATAGTCCACTGCTGTTTTACAGATGAGAAATAATGTTGAACTGTTTTTCAACTGCTTGTTTGCCATCTTTACATCTTCTTGCTTGAGATATTTTAGATCTCTTTTCCAGATTTTCATTGAGTTGAGCTTTAAAGATCAGTTGAGTTTTAAAAATTATTTGTATATTATGGTTACAAGTCAGATATGTGGTTTGAAAATATTATCTCCCATGGGCACCTGGGTGGTTCCATCCGTTAAGCACCCAATGACTCTTGATTTCAGCTCAGGTCAATATCTCACGGTTTGTGAGTTTGAGCCCCATGTCTGGCTCTGTGCTGCGAGCATGGAGTCTGCTTGGGATTCTCTCTCTCTCTCTCTCTCTCTTTGCCTCTGCCCCTCCTCCACTATAAATACATAAATAAATAAATAAATAAATACTATCTCCCAGTCTTTAGCTTGTCTTTTCATTCTCTTAATAGAACCTTTCAAAGAACAAAAGTTTTTAATTCTATTAAAGTTCAATTCATGAATTTTTCCTTCATCATGCTTTTTTGGTATTCTATGATTTCATCACAAAACCTATAAAGTCATATGTATTTTTCCTGTTTGCTTCTTGACTTTTTATATTTTTCCATTTTACATTTAGGTCTATGATCCATTTTGAGTAAATTTTTGTGGGTCAGTGTTTACGCTTATTTTTTTTTTCAAAAATAAAAATGAGTTTGCAGTGTTTGTTGAAAAGACTACCCTTTCCCTGCTGAGTATCTGTGCACCTCTGTTAAAAATTAGGTGACTATATCTGTGTATCTCTATACTGTCCCACTGATCTATATGTTTATTCTGTTCCCAGATTATACTATCCTATCCCGAATACCATACTATCTTAGTTACTGTAGCTTTTTGTAAGTCTTGGTCAAGCAGTGTCAATCCTTCAAATTTGTTCTTTTCTCAGTTCCTCATCTTTCCGTATAAGCTTAAAATTAGTTTGCTGACACTCATAAAACAGAAATCAATCTTGGATTTAGGTTGGAATTTTGTTGAATCAGTAGATCAAATGGGAGAATTGACATCTTAATGTATTAAGTCTTTTAAACATGGAATACACCTTCATTTATTTGGATCTTTTTGGATAACTTTACCAGAGATTTACAGTTTTCTGTATATGGTTCTTTTGCATACTTTGTTAGATGTATATCTAAGTATTTCTTATTTGTGTGTTATTATAATATTTTCAGTTCCAAATTCTGAAAGCATTCAGTTTCTTACCAATGAGAGTATTAGTTACAGAATTTTTGTAAATAGTTTTCATTATGTTAAGGAAATTCCCTTCTAGTGGTGTTGGGTGGCTCAGTAGTTTGAGCATCTGCCTCTTGATTTCAGCTCAGGTCATGATCCCAGGGTCATGAATTGAGCCCCATGTTGGGCTCTGCACTGACCATGGAGCCTGCTTGGGATTCTCTCTCTCTCCCCTGTCCTTCTTCCCTGCTCGTGCTCTCTCTCTCTCTTTCTAAATTAAAAACAAATAAACAGTAATAAAAATTAAAAAAGACAAAATTCTATTCATAGGTTATTGACAGTTTTTATTCATAGTTTATTGACAGTTTTTATCATAAAGGGGGTTACATTGTTCAATGCTTTTCATGGATTTATTATTATGATCATATGATTTTTTAATGTAGTCTGATAATATAATGAGTAACATTGATTGACTCATCTAGTGTGCCTGGAATGAACTTTGGTTGTGTGTGCTATCCTTTTTACATATTTCCGGTTTGGTTTTATTAATACTTTGTTAAGATTTTTCTGTCTCTGTTCATTAGAGACTGGACTTTAGTTTTTTCTCTCTATATTTTTATAATATTTCCATTGGTTTTTGTCATTAAGATAATGCAGTCTTCAAAAGATTAATAGGCAACTTGTTCCCTCTTCTAATTTCTAGCAGATTTTGGAGAATTAGTACTATTTCTTCCTTTATATTTGGTATAAATTTGCCAGTGAAAACATCTGAACCTAATGATTTCTTTCTGGGAAATTTTTAACTACTAAAAAATGTCTGTAATAGTTATATAATTTTTCATGTTATTTATTTCTGCTTGAGTGAGTTTTGTTAACTTGTATTGCCAAGAACTGGTCAATTTCATCTGCTTTAGCAAATCTATAGACATAGAGTTAATAATACAATTCTCTTTTTATAATTTTAATGACTCAATAGTGATAACTTCTCTTTCATTCTTGGCATTTGTAATTTATATCATCTCTTTCTCCTGGTTAACCCAGCTAGAAGTTTGTTAATTTTATTAACATTTTGTTATTTTCTAAAATTTTTTAGTGTTTACTTAATTTTGAGAGAGAGAGAGAGAGAGAGAGAGAGAGAGAGAGAATGAGCAGGGGAGGGGCAGAGAGAGGAAGACACAGAATCCAAAGTTTCCAGGCGTTAGGCCATCAGTACAGAGCCCAACATGGGGCCTGAACCTACAAACCATGATGTCATGACCTGAGCCGAAGTCGGACCTCCAACCAAATGAGCCACCCAGGCACCCAAATTTTATTAATATTTTAAAGAACAACCTGGGGCGCCTGGGCGGCTCAGTCAGTTGAGCATCTGACTTTGGCTCAGGTCATGATCTCATGGTCTGTGAGTTTGAGTGCCGTGCTGACAGCTCAGAGCCTGGGGCCTGCTTCATTCTATGTCCCCCTCTGTCTCTGCCCCTACCCCCACTCTCAAAAAATAAATACACATTAAAAAAAATTAAAAAAATAACCTTTGGTTTCATTTTCTGTTTTCATGTATTTTTAAAAAACATTTATTTATTTTTGAGACAGAGGTGCGAGTGGGGGAGGAGCAGAGAGTTTGGGGGACAGAGGATCTGAAGCGGGCTCTTCACTGATAGCAGAGAGCCCAATGAGGGACTTGAACTCACAAACCATGAGATTTAACTTGAGCCAAAGTCAAACACTTAGCCAATTGAGCCACCAAGGCACCCATCGGTTTTCATATTTTTATTTTATTGACATATGCTCTAATTTTAACTATTTACTTTTCTTCTATTTGCTTTTGGCTTAACTTGTTCATATGTCTTCAGTTTCTTGGTATTCACTCTTAGATTGAATGTTTTTAGAAGTTTTCTTCTTTTCCATCTAAACATTGATTTACTATGGCATTAATTTTGATGAGTTTATTTTATTTCATTTTATTCTAGTAGTCTTAAATCCTATTTTCTCTTGTATTTTAGTTTTTTAATTAATTTATTTAAAAGTCACAGTCTAGTTAAAATATGGTGTTATATTAGTTTCAGATGTATAATATAGTAATTCAAAAATTCTTTTCTTAAAAGTTTATTTATTTAGTTTGAGAGAGAGAGAGAGAGCACATGAGAGCACAAGCCAGGCAGGGACAGAGAGAGAGGGATAGAGAGAGAATCCCAAGCAGGCCCCTCACTGCTAGCGTGGAGCCTGATGTGGGGCTTGAACTCATGAACTATGATATCATGACCTAAGCCAAATCAAGAGTGGGATGTTTAACCAACTGAGTCACCCAGGCGCCCCTAGTGATTCAAAAATTCTATACCTTACTCACTGATCATCATGATAAATGTATTCTTAATCCCCATCACCTATTTCACCTACCCCTCCCTTGCTCTGGCAACCACCAGTTTGTTTTCTGTAGTTAAGAGTGTTTCTTGTTTTGTCTTTCTCTTTTTTTTTCTTTCACTTGTTTGTGTTGTTTCTTAAATTCCACATATGAGTGAAATTATATGGTATTTGTCTTTCTCTGACTGGTTTATTTTACTTAGCATTATACTCTCTAGGTCCATCTATGTTGTTGCAAATGACAAGATTTCACTCCTTTTTACGACTAATATTCCATTGTGTGTGTTTATACCACATCTTCTTTATCCATTCATCTATCAGTGGACACTTAGGCTGTTTCCATTATTTGGCTATGGTAAATAATGCTATAATAAACATGTGCCCCTTTGAATTAGTTTTTTTTTGGGGGTGGGGTGGGGTGGGGAGTAATTACCCAGTAGTGTGATTACTTGATTGTAGGGTACTTCTTTTTTAAATTTTTGAAGAACCTCAATACTATCTTCCACAGTGGCTGCACCAGTTTGAATCCCCACAAACAGTGAGAGAGCTTTCTTTTCTTTCCACATACTTGCCAGCACTTGTTGTTTCTTGAGTTTTTGATTTTAGCCATTTCCACAGGTGTGAGGTGATATCCCGTTGTGGTTTTGATTTGTATTTCCTGGATTATGAGTGATGTTGAGGATCTTTTCATGTGTCTGCCGACCATCTGGGAGATCTTTGGAGTTGTATAAGTTCTTGATATGTTTTGGATGCTAACCCTTTATTAGGTATGTCATTTGCAGATATCTTCTCCTAATCAACACACCATCTTTCAGCTTTGTTGTTTCCTTAATTGTGCAGAAGATTTTTATTTTGATGTAGTCCCCATAGTTTAGTTTTCCTTTTGGTTCCCTTGTCTCAGAAGACATATGTAGACAAAAGTTGCTATGTCCAATGTCAAAGAAATGACTGCCTGTTCTCTCTTCTAGGATTTTTATAGTTTTAGGTCTCACATTTAGGTATTTCATCCATTTTGAATTTATTTTTGTTTATAGTGTGAGAAAGTGGTCTGATTTCATTCTCTTGCATGTTACCATCAAGTTTCCCAACACCATTTGTTGAAGAGGCTGTCTTTCCCATTGGATATTCTTTACTGCTTTGTCAAGGACTAATTAAGCATATACACATGGGTTTACTTCTGGGTTTTCTATTCTATTCTATTGATCTATGTGCTTCCCCAGTTTTGGGAGGCTTTCAACTATTATTTCTTCAAATACAATATTTCTCTTTCTTCTCTCTCTTCTCCTGGGTCTCCTCTGATATGAATGTTATGCTTTGATGTTGCTGTTGAGTTTTCTAAGTCTGTTCTCATTATTCAGTATTTGTCTCTCATGTCTTCAGCTTAATTGCTTTCCATTACTCTATCCTCCAGGTCACTTATGCATTTTTCTGCATCCTGTAGCCTACTGTTTATTCCATCTATTGTATGTTAATTTAATTTATTGAGTTCTTCATCTCTCTTATGTTATATTTTATCCCTTTGTCAAGGGTCTCACTGATGTCCCCTACTCTTTTCTGAAGTCCAGTGAGTATCTTTATAATCATTACTTTAAATTCTCTATCAGGCATACTACTTATTTCTGTTTTGCCTAGATCTCCTGCTGTGATTTTGTCCTATTCTTTCATTTGGCTTATATTCCTTTGTCTCTTCATTTTGTCTACCTCTCTGTGTCTGTTTCCATGCTAGGAAAGTCAGCTATGTCTACTGCCCTTGAAAGTAGTGGCTTTATGAAGAAGAGTTCCTGTAGTGCCCTACAGTGCAGTGTCCCCTGTTCAGCAGAAACTGGCACCGGCAGGAGTCTTCTGTGTGTTGCTTATATCCTGCTATTGTTTTTGAGTTACTTTTTATTTCAGTTGAGGCATCTGCACTGACTTTCTTCCTATTGTGGGCTGTGCTTGTTCTCTGTGGTGTTAATGAGACCCACGCAGGCTGGTTTTAAGAGGGCACGACCACAGAAGGGCTGGAAGGCAGGGCAGTGATATCAGCAACATTTGCACTGAGCAGCAAGTACTAGGCTGGATCTGCCAAAGCACAGCAGCTGGAGTGGCAGCCTGGAGTGCAAAGCAGAGTGGCATGGGGATGAGCATTGTGGGGGAAAGGGGCACATGGTGGCTAGACTGAGTGTGAGCATGCAGCATTGACAAAATTTGTCCTGAGTCCAGGGCTGAGGTGATCAAATTTGGACTTGCTAAGTCCTCAGGAGAATGCATAGGCAGGGCACACTGCTAGCAAGTTAGTTAAGAAATGTCTGTGCAGCATGGCCTCCTTGTATTTATGCTGGGGGTTGTGGAGGAAAATGGTGTCTACCAGGTCTTTTGTTCCCAGAGAAGGCTCCCAGCATGCTCCAAAATCAGTATAAACAGATCTTCCTCTCTTTTGACTCACCCAGTCAGCTGAGTCAGCTGACTTTTAAAGCTCCAGGCTCCAAGTCCTGATGGTTATACAAATTCAGGGAATTCAGCCCCTATGGCTTTCAACGCCAGATGCTATGGGGATTCGTGTTTCCTATGTGGGGTCCCTGGTACAAGGGGCCATTTCTCTCCCATTTGTGCACCAGGAGCTCCCTTCCTCCTGCAGACAGCTCTAGATCGTATTTCCATTCTTCCTAACCTCCTCAGATGCAGCGTCTTCTTTACTTTTTGTTGTGGGTTTGTTCTGCTAGTCTTCCAATCACTGGTTTATTTACAAAGATGTGAATAATTTCTAGTTGCAAACGTGAGATGAGGTGAGCTTAGGATCCTCCTACTTTGCCATCTGCTCAAGCTTGATGAACTTATTTTTTATTTTGATAAACATATTTAAAGTTTTCTCTTTATACTTCTTTTTTTGGCTTATTGGTTGCTTAGAAGTTTGTTGTTTAATTTCTAAATATTTGAAGATTGTCAAGATACTTTTCTGTTATTGACTTGTGGTTTAATTCTGTATGGTCTGAGAATGTATTTTTTATGATTTCTATTCTTTTAAATTTGTAAAGGTATATTTTGTGGCCCAGATGTAATCTATTATGGTGAACATTTTATGTCTGCTTGAGAAGAATGTGTATCTTGCTGTTGTCAGATGGAATGCATTATAAATGTGAATCAGATCAGGTTTATTGATAATGTTGTTCAAGTCACGTATATCCTTACAGATTTTCTGCCTATCCTATCTGTTAATTATGGACAGAGGGATGTTGAAATTCCCAAATATAAAATATATTTTATTTTTCCTTTCAGTTCTATCATTTTTTTGCCTTGTGTATTTAATACCTTGTTTTTAGTGCTAGAACATTTAGGATTGTTGTCTTCTTGGAAAATTGATTGTGTGATGTTGCTTTTTATCTCTCATATTCTTCCCTGTCCTTAAGTCTACTTTCTCCAAAATTAATATGCTTACTCCATGTTTCTTTTGATTAGTGCCAGCATGGTATATATTTCTCTTTCTCTTAACTTTTAACTTATCTGTTTCTTGTAGGCTGTATATAATTGGATCTTTTTAAAATTCTTCAATCTTCCCACCTCTGTTTTTAACTGATGTTTAGATATCTGATGTCTTAAATCATTATATTGAAACTATTTGCTATTATAGTTGTATTAAAATACCATTAAAATATAACTACTTTTGATTCATTGCATTTGTTTATTTCTCCTCTTTTTCTGCCTTCTTTATATTTAACTGATCATTGATTCTTTTGAAATCACTTCTCATGGTATATGATATATTTGTTTTTAAAAAATATTTTAAGTGATTGCCCTAAGGTTACAGTATACATTTTAAAATAATGTAAATCTCATTTCAAATAACACAACATGTGTAGTACAAGTACACAATACCATTCTCTTGTTTCTTGTTACATTACTGTCATTCATTTCCTTTACTCATATGCTATAATCATGTATTTATTACTACCACTATTGATTTAAACAAACTCATCCTTTAGCTCTATTAAGATTCAGATAAGTGATAGATTTTATCTTCTTTATGCTAATCTCAACACTCATTCTTTATGAAGATTCAAATTTCTGAGATGTCTTTATTCTCCTTTATTTTTGAATGATAATTTAATTCAATTTTTAACTATACTAGCAAATTTGTATTTTTTTAAATACTGTAAAAATTTACTTTATTCTTGTCTTTCTTTCATGGCTAATGATAAATTTGCTATGTGTCTTATTCATTTTTTATATCAGTAAGGTGTTATCCTTTCCTCTGCTTCCTTCAGACTTTGTCTTTGATTTTCTGCAGTTTGAATATATGACTAGATACGGTTTTTTTTTTATCTTGCATGTTGTTCTCTATTAATAATTTTGATGCATTATCAGCATTGTCAGGGATTTATTCTATTTTCTCTTTTCTGATAATCCAATTACTCATTTATTATACATTTTGAACTTGCCCTGCTGTGGTTGGATATTCTGTTCTGTTTTTCATTCTTTCTTTTACTTTTCTCATTGTATTTTATTTGGGAGAGTTCCTATTGAACTTTCTTCAAGATCACTGATCCTTTCCTTAACTGTCTTCCTTTACAAATCTGCTAATGAGCTTCTCAAAGAATTTCTTTTCTTTTAATGTTTTTGACTTCTAGCTTTTCATTTTGATTTTCTCTTAAAGTTTAATCTCTTTGCTGACACTACTCATCTGAATTTGCATGCTATCTACTTTTATCATAAGAACTTTTAACATATTATCAATTATTTTGGGATTTTTAAATCTGATAATTCTAACATCTATGTGATTTGAGTCCAGTTCTGATGATCATGATGGCTTTACCTCTACAGACTGTGTCATCCCACCCCAGGCTTGTAGCAAATCTTTAGTGTAGTTTTTATTTTGTGTGTGTTTGTTTTGTTGTTGTTGATAGTGGGACATATTGTGATGGGTAATAGGCACTAAGGTAAATAGGCTTTTAGTGTGAAGATTTATGTTACTCAGACTTGGAGTCTATAGGCACCAGAGGCTTCATTCATATTACTTTAGCTGCCTTTTTTTTCTCCCCTCTTGGCTTTGGGACTTCTTTTTGTGCTGCTCTTCACAGTCTATGTCTTATTGCTTTTTCATCTCTAATCAACTATTATTGTAGTTGGTGTGAGGGAAGGGGAAGCATATGTTAGATTTTGCCAAATTCCTATCTAAAAGGAAATTTACATTTTTCAGCAATGTATTATATAACTGTGTTTTTTTTCAATATTGTTCATCTGATAGGTGAGAAATTATATTAGAGTAATTTTACTTTGCATTTCTTTTATCGTAAGCTTGAACTTATTTTCATACATTTAAAGGATACTTACATACATTTTTTCTGAATTGTCTATGTTTTTGCCCATTTAAAATTTTCTTCATCATTTTCTTTTGAAAAAGACAAGAATATTTGTCTGCTTATATGTTTCATGCATTATTCTTTTTTCTTTTTAAAAATATTTTTTATTTTGAAAAACTAGTATAGTTCTTACTCAGATTTCCCAATTACTACCACTTGCCTTATCATTCTTTCTCTATACATTGAGACTTTTTTTTTGTAAACTGTTTGCCCTATTAGCATACATAACTTTAGTCCTAAATACTTCAGTATGCATGTCCTTAAATAAAGGACACCTTTCCACAAAAAGACCACAATAAGACTATCAAACATAAGCAAATCCATTTTGATATAACACTACCACCTAATGCACACTTCCTATGCAAATTTTGCTGTTCATTATTGAGTCCAGTTTGAGATCATGTCTTTAACACAGTTGTCATGCTTCTGTAGAGTCCTTCCGTCTGCAACAGTTCCTTTTTTTTTTCCTTTTTCACATCCTGCAACAGTTCAGTTTTTCCTTTTCCTTCACATATTTGGCCAATGCTTTTGTAAAAATAATGCACCATAACAGAATGTACCTAATGTAGATTAGTCCCATGACCAGAAATGTTAATTTTATCACTTGGTTAAGATGATGACTTTTCTGTTATAAAGTTACTAAACATGTATTTCCTACTTATTAATTGGCAAGTGATAAATGTGGTTTACAGTCAGCACCAGGAAACACATGCACATGAATACACAACCACATACAGACATGTACCCATGCTTTCTTCTGTTCTTGTGTGGTTTTAACCTTTTATATAGATGTCTAATCCATTTGGAATTAATTCTTTTATTTCCTGGGAAATATGGTTTCAATTCTAGCTTTTTCCAAATGACAAATGATTTGCCTCAGTACCATTTATTTATGTTTTTCTTTTTCTTTTTTCTTTTTTAAAATATAATTAATTAATTTATTTATTGTTTGCATCCAGTTAACATACAGTGCAACAATGACTTCAGGAGTAGACTCCAATGATTCATCCCCTATATATAACACCCAGTGTTCATCTCAACAAATGTCTTCCTTAATGCTCTTTGGCCATTTAGCCTAGCACACCACCCAAAACCCACCATCAACTCTCAGTTTGTTCTCTGTATTTAAGAGTCTCTTCTGTTTTATCCCCCTCCCTGTTTTTGTATTATTTTTGCTTCTCTTCTCTTATGTGCATCTGTTTTGTATCTTAACTTCCATATTAGTGAAGTCGTATGATATTAAGTCTTTCTCTGACTAATTTCGCTTCACAAAATACCTCTAGTTCCATCCATGTTGTTGCAAATGGCAATATTTCATTCTTTTAGATTCCTGAGTAATACTCTATTGTATATATAAACCACATCTTCTCTATCCATTCATCTGTCAATGGATATGTGGGCTCTTTCCATACTTTGGCTGCTGTCAATAGCACTGTATAAACATTGGGGTATATGTGCCCCCTTTGAAACAGCACACTGGATCCCTTGAATAAATACCTAGTAGTGCAATTTCTGGGTTGTAGGATAGTTCTATTTTTAATTTTTTGAGGAACCTCCATATACTTTTCCAGAGTGGCTGCACCAGTTTGCATTCCCACCAGCAATGCAAAAGGGATCCCTTTTCTCCAACATCTGTTGTTGCCTGGTTCTTAATTTTAGCCATTCTGACTAGTGTGAGGTGGTTTCTCATTGTGGTTTTATTTGTATTTCCCTGATGATGAGTGATGTTGAACATTCTTTCATATGTCTGTTAGCTATCTGGATGTCTTCTTTGGAGAAGTGTCTATTCATGTCTTTTGCCCATTTCTTCACTGGATTATTTGTTTTTTGGGTGTTTACTTTGATAAGTTCTTTATAGATTTTGGATACTAACCCTTTATCTGATGTCATTTGCAAATATCTTCTCCCATTCCATTGATTGCCTTTTAGTTTTGCTGATTTTTTCCCTCACTGTGCAGAAGCTTTTTATCTTGACAAAGTCCCAATAGTTCATTTTTCCCTTGTGCTGCCCTTGCCTCCAGAGATGTGTTGAGTAAGAAGTTGCTGCAGCTGAGGTTTTTCCTCTAGGATTTTGATGGCTTCCTATCTTACATTTAGGGGTTTCATCAATTTTGAGTTTATTTTTGTGTATGGTGTAAGACAGTGGTCATGTAAAAAGAAGAAAGAAGTTTCATTCCTCTGCATGTCACTGTCCAGTTTGCTGAAGAGACTGTCTTTATTCCATTAGATATGCTTTCCTGCATTG
Organism: Herpailurus yagouaroundi; assembly: GCF_014898765.1. Taxonomy (NCBI): domain Eukaryota; kingdom Metazoa; phylum Chordata; class Mammalia; order Carnivora; family Felidae; genus Herpailurus; species Herpailurus yagouaroundi. The sequence continues at coordinate 27,309,314 of NW_024412416.1, read as the reverse complement.
TCAAAAATTAATTGGCCATACACTTGTGGGTCCATTTCTGGATAGTCTATTCTGTTCCAATGATCGAAGTGTCTGCTTTTGGGCCAGTACCACACTATTTTGATGATTACAACTTTTTAATACATCTTGAAATTTGTGATTGTGATGCTTTGGAGCATTGGGAGTTTTTATTCAAGATTGTTTTAGCTATTCGGGTTCTTTTCTGGTTCCATACAAATTTTAGGATTGTTTGTTCTAGCTCTGTGAAGAGTGCTGGTGTCATTTTGATAAGGATTACATTGAATATCTAGATTGCTTTGGGTAGTATTGACATTTTAACAATATTTCTTCTTCTAATACAGGAACAAGGAATATTTTTCCTTGTGTGTGTGTGTGTGTGTGTGTGTGCGCACACGCATTTGTGTGTGTTCAATACCTTTCATAAGATTTCTGTACTTTTCAGTGTATAGATTTTTCACCTCTTTGGTTAGATTTATTCCTAGGTATTTTATGGATTTTGGTGCAATTTTAAATGGGATTGATTCCTTGATTTCTCTTTCTCTTTCTTCATTATTGGTGTATAGCAGTGCAACCAATTTATGTGCACTGATTTTATATCCTGCAACTTTGGTGAATTCATGGATCAGTTCTAGCAGTGTTTTGGTGGGACTTTTTGGGTTTTCCATATACAGTATCATGTCATCTGTGAAGAGTGAAAGTTTGAACTCCTGGCCGATTTGGATGCCTTTTATTTCTTTGTGTTGTCTGATTGCTGAGGCTAAGGCTTCCAATACTATGTTGAATAACAGTGGCAAGAGTGGTGGGTCTTTCATATATGGCTTTTATAATCTTGAGGTATGATCCTTGTATCCCTACTTTCTTGATGGTTTTTATCAACAAAGGATGCTGTATTTTGTCAAATGATCTCTCTGAATCTATTGAGAGTATCATGTGGTTCTTGCTCTTTATTTTATTGATGTGATGTATCACATTGATTGTTTTGTGGATTTTGAAACAACCCTGCATCCCAGGTATAAATCCCACTTGGTCATGGTGAGTAATGTTTTTAATGTATTGTTGGGTCCAGTTGGCTAACATCTTGCATCCATGTTCATCAGGGAAATCAGTCTGTAGTTTTCATTTTTAGTGGGGTCTTTGTCTGGTTTTGGAATCAAGGTAATGCTGGCTTCATAGAATGAGTTTGGAAGCTTTCCTTCCATTTCTAATTTTTAGAACAACTTCAAAAGAATAGATGCTTATTATTCTTTAAATGTTTCATAGAATTCCCCTGGAAATCCATCTGGCCTTGGATTCTTGTTTTTTGGGGAGTTTTTTTTTTATTACTAATTCAACTTATTTACTGGTTATGGGTCTGTTCATATTTTCTATTCTTGTTTCAGTTTTGGTAGTTTGGGTGTAGGAATTTGTCCATTTCTTCCATATTGTGCCATTTATTGGCATTTAATTGGCCATAATATTCTCTTATTACTGCTTGTATTTCTGCAGTATTGGTTGTGAGCTCTCCTCTTCATTATTGGTTTTATTTATTTGGGTCCTTTCCTTTTTCATTTTTATCATACTGGCTAGGGATTTATCAGTTTTCTTAATTCTTTTAAAGAACCAGCTCCTGGTTTCATTAATATGTCCTACTTTTTGTGTGTGTGTGAGAGGTTTTTGTTTTTCTTTGCTTCTTTTGTTTGTATGTTTCTATAGCATTGATTTTTGCTTTAATCATTACTTCCTGTCTTCTTTGGTTTTGGGATTTACTTGTGTTCATCTTCCAGCTAACTAGGTGTAACATTAAGTTGTATCTGAACCTTTCTTCCTTCTTTAGGAAGGCCTGTATTGCTATATATCTCCCTCTTATGACTGCCTTTTGTGTCCCAGAGGTTTTGGGTTATGGTGTTATTTCCATTGGCTTTTATGTACTTTTTAATTTCCTCTTTAACTTCTTGTTTAGACCATTAATCTTTTAGTAAGATGTTGTTTAGTCTCCAATATTTGTTAGGTTTCCAAATTTTTTCTTGTGAATGATTTCCAGTTTCATAGCATTGTGGTCTGAAAACATGCATGGTATGATCTTGATCTTTTTGTACTTGTTGAGGACTGTTTTGCGGCCCAGTACATAATCTATTCTGGACAAAGTTCCATCTGCACTCAAGAAGAATGTGTATTCTGCTGATTTAGAATGAAATGTTATGAAAATATCTATTAAATCCTTCCAGTCAAGTGTGTCATTCAAAGCCATTGTATCTTTCTTGATTTTCTGTTTAGACGACCTGTCTATTGCTGTAAGTGGGATTTGAAGTCCCCTACTATTATGGTATTATTATCAATGATTTTCTTTGTTAGTGAATAATTGATTTATATATTTTGATGTCTCACATTTGGGGCATAAATGTTTATAATTGTTAGATCTTGGTGGATAGACTCCTTGATTATGATATAATGTCCTTCTTCATCTCTGGTTGCAGTCTTTATTTTAAAATCTAGAATGTTTGACATAAATATGGCTACTTCGGCTTTCTTTTGGTGACCATTAGCATGATAAATGGCTCTCCATCCCCTAACTTTCAATCTGAAGGTGTCTTTAGGTCGAAAATGGGTCTCTTGTAAAAAGCAGATAGATGGATCTTGTTTTCTTACCCATTCTGTTACCCTGTGTCTTTTGATTGGAGTTTTATTCCATTGACATTCAGAGTGAGTACTGAAAGATATGGATTTATTGCCATTATGTTGTCTGTAGAGTTGCAGTTTCTGGTGGTGTTCTCTGGTCCTTTCTAGTCTTTGGTGCTGTGGTCTTTTTTTTTTTTTTAATTTTTTGAGGTTTTTTTTTTTTTTTTTTTTTGTATTTTATCCCTCAGAGAGTCCCCCTTTAACTTTCACGCAAGATTGATTTAGTGGGCATGAACCAGTTTTTATTTGTCTGGGAAACTTTTTATCTCTCCTTTTATTTTGAATGACAGCTTTGTTGGATAAAGAATTCTTGACTGCATATTTTTTTGATTCAGCACATTGAATATATCCTGCCACTCCTTTCTGGCCTGCCAAGTTTCTGTGGATGAGTCTGCTGCAAACCTGATCTGTATTCCCTTGCAGGTTAAGGGTTTTTTTCCCTTGCCATTTTCATGATTCTTTCCTTGCCTGATGATTCTGTGAATTTGACTATGATATGCCTTATTTATAGTTGTTTTTTGTTAAATTTAATGGGAGTTCTCTGTGCTTCCTGATTTGATGTCTGTGTCTTTCCTCAGGTTAGGAAATTTCTTCTATGATTTGCTCACAAAAACCTTTTACCCCTTTTTCTCTCTCTTCATCTTCTGGGACCGCTATGATTTGGATGTTTTCCTTTTTTACTGAATCACTGAGTTCTTTAATTTTTATATCATGCTCTTTTGCCTTAGTTTTCCTCTTTTTTTTTCCATTTCATTATTCTTCATAAGTTTGTGCTCTATATCTCTGATTCGCTGCTCTGCTTCATCCACCCTTGCCACCTTGGCATCCATTGAAGATTGCATTTCAGTTATAGCATCTTTCAGTTTGTCCTGACTAGATTTTACTTCTTTTATCTCCAAAGAAAGGGATTCTATGCTTTTTTCAACCCCAGCTAGTATTCTTTTTATCGTGATTCTAACTTTTGTTTCAGACATCTTGCTTGTATCTGTGTTGATTAAGTCCCTGGCTGTCATTTCCTTCTGTTCTTTCTTTTGGGGTAAATTTCTTCGTTTTGGAAGAAGAAAAAGAATTAATAAAGTAAAAATAAAGAAAAATTTAAAAATTAAAAACAACACAAAAATCAAATAAAGGATGCTATATCCTCGGTGTATTTTGGTCCAGTTGTTAAAAGAAGCTTGATAGAAAAGAGAAAAATGGGAAAGAAAAGAAAAGGAAAAAAAAAAAGGGAAAATGTTTGAAAATTAAAAAAACATGAATACGATAAATTAGAATAAAATGGAATGATGAAAGTAAAATAGAATTAAAACATTTATAAAAATATAAAAAAATATAGTAGAGAAAATTAAAAAAATCTTTTTTTATAAAAAGGGGAAAAATAGTTTCTTTTTCTGCAATCAAGAAAAAGAAAAGAAAAAGAAAAAAATTGAATAGACGGACCAGAGAACCGAATGAAATATGATTAAAATTACATCAGGTTTCCTCTACGAGTCCAATTATGAAGCACTCAATAGTCCGTAAATTAAGCAGGAGGAGAGACTTGTGGTGTTCCTGTAGAGCTTGTTTGGTACAGTTGGACTGGGCTTGGTGTAATGGCTCCATTCTCCACTAGATGGCACTGCTTACCTTACTGGGGTGGATCGTTATGGAGCATGTAGGTGTGTATGGACATATGCCGGAGGGGTGAAAATGACATCACCCAACTACCCAGTGTCTAGTATCAGAACTCTGTGCTTTTACCATCTGGCAATCAAGTACCCCTCCTGTGTCTCCAGCCTCTGTCCACTCCCCACTTCTACACTGTCCACATTGAAGCCATCAGGCTACCAGGCAGCATCACCCTCCTCAATTTTATCTCAGATGTGGCTATGTTTTGAAACCCCTCGCTTCTGAGGGCCCTGTGGCTTTGACCTGCTCAGGCCCTCTGGGGAGCAATGGCCAAACAATGGCCAGGTGGTGGCCTGTCCCCAGGAATGTTCATGCAACCATGCTGCTTTAGATGCCCAGAGACTCTGGCCAGGTGCCAGGCAGACCCAGAAAAAGTGTGCACAATCGTGTAACAGCAGAGTTTCAGGGATTATGGTAAATCACAACCCACATCTGGCACCAGGCTTCACCTTTAACATCCTTGTTCCAACACCAGCAAATGTGGCTGATCTTCAGGGTCCACTGGGACCTTTGCTTGTGGGGAGGCAGGCCACACAGCCTCTACCAAATGGCCTCTCAGCAGGGAAACCACCTCTCCCCATGTGGCCCAAGGACCCATCAGTCCTTGCTGTCTGTTGATGGGGATTTACCATTTCCACCAGAGTTCCTCCAAGTATAAAGCTGTGGAATTTCAAACTCTGTGCTCCCTTATTATACAGTTTTAGTGGGTTTTCAACCTTCTCCTTTCTCCCTTTCTTGTTAAATCCCTTATGGGATTTTCTACTCTTTCTCTTTCTCACCAGCTGTTTTTGGGGTGGGGAGTGCTTTTACTGTACTCTCCCCCCTATCTCTGTCCTCTCTCTGCAAGCAAAATAGCTCCCTACCATCTGCGGCTTCTCTCTCCCCCAGTTCACCTCTCCATTCCATGCCATGTACCTGCTGAGTTCTTTGGATCAAGTGGTGCAGATTGTTGTGTTAATCCTCAGATCAATTTTCTAAGTGTGCAAGATGGATTGGTATTGATCTAGCTGCATTTCAGGGATGATACAGGCAAAAAAAAAAAACCCTTCATGCTGCTCTGCCATCTTGGCCCCTCCCTTCCCCAATATCATTTATTTAAAAATTTATCTTTGTCTTCTGTGTTTTCATCTAGGAACTTTATCATATGCTAAATTATTTGGGTCTACTTCTGCACTTTCTAATTTAATTTGCTTGTCTCTATTTGTATTCTGATATCAGACTGTTCTAATTTTAGAAAGTAAGATATTTAGACAATTTTGAAATACCAGATCTTGTAATGTCTGGTAGAGCTAGTTGCCTTTCCTTAGAGCTTTGTTTTTTCAGTGTTGTCCCCCAGCTCTATGTTTATTTTTCCATATGGCATTTAGTATCAATACAAAATTACAAATTTTACTGAATACAAAAAGTTATTCATATATGTGGGGAATAAGCTTAGAAATTTCCTGGGCTTACACCAATGGGTTAACAAGGCATAAAGAAGTACAAAGCCATAGGATGCTCACACCAAAGTTTGGGTAAACAAGATTAGGTAAATAAGTATAAAGAAGGTGAGGCAAAGGCCCCAACACATAGGTATATGACATAAAAAAGATTAGGTATTCAGGGCAAAAGTGCCCCCCAATTTAGTACTATAGCAGAAAGCTGCTTTCACAGGAAGGAAGGACCAAATTATTTAAACAGGTAAATAGGGCTATAGACAACTGTACTTCAGGTGAAACTGCCCAGTGTGGAACTGATTAGCAAAAGAAACGGTGCCTTGTTAACCCTGAGGTTTTTGCTCTGTCTCATCCCATAGAGTAAAGATAAACAGAAATGGTGCCTCACGTCCATTGTAAACAACCTTCGCCCAGCTGCCTGGTGCAGGATGCTGTTTTGTATTAACCCAAACCCCTAACCCCGAATATCTTCAAGACTCCCTTTCCCTCATGTCCATGAGTTAATGTTCACAGATTTATTGTCTCTTTGTGCACATCCATCACGATGTTTGTAAGCCTTCTGATCCTAATAAAAAAAAGGGCAAGGACCCTTCTTTGGGACACTTGTCTTTTCCAAGACACTAACCATCTCTTGCTTTTAATCCTGCATCTGCCCTCTTGCTGGCCAAAAGAGAACTTTAGACTTAGGGTCTACAACATATATGTTAATTGAGATTGCCTTATACTCATGAATTAAGTTAGGGAGAATTGATGAGGTTAAGTCATCCTACACAAGGAGAGGGGATACATTCTTATTTGTGCAAGTCTGCTATTATGTCCTTTAAGAGTACTTCTGTATTTTAATTTTATAGATTATGCCTATTTCTTAAGTTTATTTCTAAGTATTTTATCTTCCATATTTTTGTAATATGGAATTTCGTAGGGTACATTGTATATTCTGATTGATTATTCTTAGTATATATCAGAGCTATTGTTTTTTTAAATTTTATGTATTTTTCCTTGCTAAATTATTGTTTGAGTTAATTTTATCATTGATTTTCTAGAGTTTGCAGATATACTATCAAATTTTCTGTGAATAGTTTTACTTCTTTTTCAATTTTTATACCTCTAATTGACTTTCCTTCTCTAATTGCATTGATTAACACATCTAGTACAGTGTTTAATAGTAATACATATACTGGGCATCCTTGTCGTTTATCTGACTTATTGGAAATCCCCTTATATTTGACAAATAAACAAGATACTCGTTTCACAAAGTATTCATATATTACTGTTTTTTGAGTATTCTTTATCACTAATGGGTGTTAAGGTTTTTCAGTGACTTTTTCAGCAAAATAGTGATAATCATATGATTTCCTCTTTAGATTTATTAATGCTGTCTACTGTATTAATGAATTCCAATTTTTGAAACAATCTTTATTGTGTGTTCAAATCTATTTGGTGTTATTTTCTTAATATGGTTTTGTATTTTTTTTGAGTGATAGTTTAATATTTTTTGTTGTTGATAGTCAATGATACTGCTTTCTAACTTTTTAGCATGCTAATGATCAATGTTATACTTGCTTCCACTGGACTTTTTTTTCATTAGTTATTATTTGGAAAATCTAATGTAACATTGGGACTATTGATTCTTTGAAAGTGTGTAATTTCCTTTTGAAATGATCTGAGCCTGGTGCATTTAAGGAGTAACTCTATGATAACTTTCCCTTTTCTTCTACAATAATTGGTGCATTTGTTTTCTACTGCTAATGGGGTCAATTTTAGTAAGTTAATTTTTTTCACTTAACATTAATTTCATTTAGGTTCTAAATTTATTTGCAAAGAGCCACAAAGTAATTTCTTATTATTAAATTGTTTTTCCTTTGTCAACGGCTGTTTCCATGCTTTTGTTTCTTACATTATGTTGTGGTTCTTCTTGTTAGCTTTTTCTTAAGCTACCAAGTGATTTTGCCCATTACTTTATTAATTTTTTTTAAATAAAAGATGATTGGGGGACACCTAAGTGACTCAGTCGGTTAAGCATCCTATTCAGCTCCGGTCTAATCTCATGGTTCATGAGTATGAGCCCTGCATCAGGCTCTGTACTCACAGCTCAAAGCCTGAAGCCTGCTTCAGATTCTGTGTCTCCATCTCTCTCTTCCTCTCCCCACTCACAGTCTGTCTCTTTCTCAAAAATAAACATGAAAACATTTTTTAAAAAGATTATTTAATTTAATATTAAAACTTTTTTTTAATATTCCTTAGCTCATTAGTTTTAGTTTTTATTTTTATTATATTCTTCCTTGTGTTTTTCTTTTGCAATATTTTGCTGGGTTCTTTTTCTAGTTCAGTGCGAGAATTCTTTATTTACTTTTTTTTTTTTATCAATATAAGTATTTAAGGCAATGGACTTTCCTCTGATCAATGTTTTAAATTTATCCCATAAGGCTTAATATCAGTGTGTCTATTATCATTATCTTTTCTTAAACTTTGTAATTTTGGTTTGTATTCCTGCATTTCCCAAAAGGTTAAATAAACCTTCTATTCCAATATTCCATGTAGATGACCAGATTAAAATTTGTTGTTAATTTCTAGTCATTTTTTGCAATGTAGTCAGAGAGTAGTTGTATTTGTAAAGTTTCTACTTTATAGAACTTGCTGATTCTTTCTTTTTTCTTAATATGCCAAGGGTCTACAATATTATCACCCTCAGGCCAAATCCAGTCCACTACCTATGTGAAATCATTGAAAAAAAATAAATTATTGGAAAAAAATATTTTAAATGTTACTATTGCATGATTTATTTAAATTATGTGAAATTCGTATTTCAGTGCTCATTGGAATGCAGTCATATTTATTTCTGTATTATCTATGGGTGCTTTTGTGTGGCTTGCATGGCTTAAAATATTCACTACGTAGGTCTCTCATAGAAAAAATTTGTTGATTCTTATTATATGTAATCAATTTTGAGGAATATTATCTATTTTTTATATAATTTGTCAAATTGATTTCCCTTTCACACCCAGTGCTTATCCCAACAGGTGCCCTCCTCAATGCCCATCACCCACTTTCTCTTCTCCTCCACCCCCCAACAACCCTCAATTTGTTCTCAGTATCCAGCAGTCTTTTATGGTTTGCCTCCCTCCCCCTCTGTAACTTTTGTTCTACCTTCCTCTCCCCCACAGTCTTCTGCTAATTTTCTCAAGATCCACATGTGAGTGAAAACATATGGTATCTGTATTTCTCTCACTGACTTATTTGACTTAGCATAATACCCTCCAGTTCCATCCACGTTGCTGCAAATGGCCAGATTTCATTCTTTCTCATTGCCAAGTAGTATTCCATTGTATATATGAACCACATCTTCTTTATCTATTTGTCAGTTGATGGATATTTAGGCTCTTTCCATAATTTGGATATTGTTGAAAGTGTTGCTATAAACATTTAGGTTCATGTGCCCCTATGCATCAGCACTCCTATATCCCTGGGGTAAATTCTTAGCAGTGCTATTGCTGGGTCATAGGGTAGGTCTATTTTTAATTTTTTGAGGAACCTCCCCACTGTTTTCCAGAGTGGTTACACCAGTTTGCATTCACACCAACAGTGCGAGAGGGTTCTTGTTTCTCCACATCCTCACCAGCATCTACAGTTTCCTAAGTTGTTCATTTTAGTCATTCTGACTGGGGTGAGGTGGTATCTCTCTGTGGTTGTGATTTGTATTTCCCTGGTGAGGAGTGATGTTGAGCATTTTTCATTTGCTTGTTGGACATCTGGATGTCTTCTTTAGAGAAGTGTCTATTCATGTCTTCTGCCCATTTCTTAACTGGATTATTTGTTTTTCAGGTGTGGAGTTTGGTGAGTTCTTTATAGATTTTGGATAGTAGCCTTTTACCTGATATGTATTTCAAATATCTTTTCCCATTGCATCGGTTGCCTTTTAGTTTTGTTGATTGCTTCCTTTGCAGTGCAGAAGCTTTTTATCTTGATGAGGTCCCAATAGTTCATTTTTGCTTTCAATTCCACTGCCTTTGGAGATATGTCGAGTCACATATTGCTGCAGCTGAGGTCAACGAGGTTTTTTTCTGCTTTCTCCTCTAGGGTTTGATGTTTTCTTGTCTCACATTCAGGTCCTTCATCCATTTGGAGTTTATTTTTGTGAATGGTATGAGAAATTTGTCTAGTTTCATTCTTCTGCATGTTGCTGTCCAGTTCTCCCAGCACCATTTGTTAAAGAGACTGTCTTTTTTCCATTGGATATTCTTTTCTGCTTTGTCAAAGATTAGTTGGCCATACTTTTGTTGGTCCAATTTTCAATTCTCTCTTCTATTCCATTGGTCTATGTGTCTGTTTTTGTGCCAATAACATGCTGTCTTCATGATTACAGCTTTGTGGTAGAGGCTAAAGTCTGAGATTGTGATGCCGCCTGCTTTCATTTTCTTCTTCAATATTACTTTTGCTATTAGGGGTCTTTTGTGGTTCCACACAAATTTTAGGATTGCTTCTTCTAGCTTTGAGAAGAATGCTGCAATTTTGATTGGGATTGCATTGAATGTGTAGGTTGCTTTGGGTAGTATTGACGTTTTAATAATATTTATTCTTTGAAGCATGAGCATGGAATATTTTTCCATTTATTTGTGTCTTCTTCAATTTCTTACATAAGCTTTCACTAATTTTCAGCATAAAAATCTTTTACATCTTTGGTTAGGTTTATTCCTAGGTATTTTACAATTCTTGGTGCAATTGTGAATGGGATCAGTTTCTTCATTTCTCTTTCTGTTGCTTCATTATTGGTGTATAAAAATGCAACTGATTTCAGTACACTGATTTTATGCCTTGTGACTTTGCTGAATTCGTGTATCAGTTCTAGCCGACTTTTGGTGGAGTCTGTTGGGTTTTCCATGTAGAGTATGATATCATCTGTAAAAGTGAAGTTTGACTTCATCTTTGCTAATTTTGATGCATTTTATTTCATTTTCTTGTCTGATTGCTGATGCTAGAACTTCCAACAATATGTTAAACAACAGTGGTGAGAGTGGACATCCCGCTGGTGTTCCTAATCTCAGGGGGAGAGCCCTCAGTTTTTCCCCATTGAGGATGATATTAGCTGTGGGCTTTTCATAAGTGGCTTTTATGATGTTTAAGTATAATCCTTTTATCCCAACTTTCTTGAGTCTTTTTATTAAGAAAGTATGCTTTATTTGGTCAAATATTTTTTCTGCATTTATTGACAAGATCATATGGTTTCTTTTATTTATTTCTTTTTTAATTTCTTTTTTTATTTATTTCTTTTTTTATTAATGTGATGTATCACATTGATTGATTTGCTAATATTGAACGAGCCCTGCATCTCAGGAATGAATCCCACTTGATCATGGTGAATACTTCTTTTTATATGCTGTTGAATTCGATTTGCTAGTATCTTGTTGAGACTTTTTGCATCCATATTCATCAAAGATATTGGCCTGTAGATCTCTTTTTTTGATGGGTCTCTGGTTTGGAAATCAAAGTAATGCTGGCTTCATAGAATGAATCAAGAATTTTTCCTTCCATTTCTATTTTTTGGAAATGCTTGAGAAGGACGAGTATTATCTCTGCTTTAAATGTCTGGTAGAATTCCCCAGGGAAGCCATCTAGTCCTGGACTCTTATTTGTTGGGATATTTTTGATAACTGATTCAATTTCTTCACTAATTATGGGTCTGTTCAAATTTTATATTTCTTTCCATGTGAGTTTCAGTAGTGTCTGAGTGTTTAGCAATTTGTCTATTTCTTCCAGGTTGTTCAGTTTGTTGGCATATAATTTTTTATAGTATCCCTGACAATTGCTTGTATTTTGGCAGGATTGGTTGTAATAAATCCATTTTCATTTGTGATTTTTATCCATTTGGGTCCTCTCTCTTTTCTTTGTGAAAAGTCTTGCTAGAGGTTTATCAATTTTGTTTAGCTTTTCAAGAAACCAACTCTTGGTTTCATTGATCTGTTCTACCATTTTTATTTTGGATTCTATATTGTTTATTTCTGCTCTGATCTCATTTCTCTTCTTCTGCTGGGTTTGTGATATCTATGCTGTTGTGCTTCTAGTTGCTTTAGGTGTGCTGTTAAACTTTATATTTGGGATTTTTCTAGTTTCCTGATATAGGCCAGGACTGCAATGTATTTTCCTCTTAGGAGTGCCTTTGCTGCATCTCAAATGGCTTGGGTTGTTGTATTTTCATGTTAATTTGTTTCCATATATTTTTAAATTTCTTCTCTAATGGCCTGGTTGACCCATTCATTCTTTAATAGGGTGTTCTTTAACCTCCTGCTTTTGGAGTTTTTCCAGACTTTTTCCTGTGGTTGATTTCAAGTTTCATAGCATTGTAATCTGAAAGTTTTCATGGTATGGTTTCAATTCTTTTATTTTTACTTAGGGCTGTTTTGTGACCCAGTATGTGATGTGTCTTGGATAATGTTCCATTTGCACTCAAGACGAAAGTATATTATCCTGCATTGGGGTGTAGTGTTCTAAATATATCTGTCAAATCCATCTGGTCCAATATATTATTCAGGGCCATTGTTTCTTTACTGATTCTATATCTAGATTATCTGTCCGTTGTTTTAAGTGGAGTATTAAAGTCCCCTGCAATTACCACATTCTTATCAATAAGTTTGCTTATGTTTGTGATTAAGTGTTTTATATATTTTTGTGCTTCCAAACTCGGTGCATAGACATTTAGAATTGTTAGTTCTTCCTGATGGATATATATAATTATATAATTATATATACTTATATAATTATACAACCTTTAATTTAAAGTCTAGTTTGTCTGATATAACTATGGCTACTCAAGCTTTCTTTTGACTTCCAGTAACGTGATGGATGGTTCTCCATCCCCTCCTTTTCAACCTGAAGGTGTCCTCGGGTCTAAAATGAGTCTCTTGTAGACAGAAAATAGATAAGTCTTGTTTTTTTAATCCATTCTGATACACTATGTCTTTTGTTTGGAGCATTTAGTCCATTTACATCAGTGTTATTATTGAAAGACACTGGTTTAGAGTCATTGTGTTATCTGTAGGTTTCATGCTTGTTGTTATGTCTCTGGTATTTTGTGGACCTTGCAACATTTCATTCACAGAGCCCCCCTTAGTATCTCTTGTATGGCTGGTTTATTAGTAATAAATTCCTCAGCTTTTGTCTGGGAAAAGCTTTATCTCTCTCTTTTTTTAATGTTTTTATTTATTTTTGAGAGACAGAGAGAGATAGAGACAGACAGAACATGAACAGGGGAGGGGCAGAGAGAGAGAGGGAGACACCGAATATGAAATAGGCTCCAAGCTCTGAGCTGCCAGCACAGAGCCCAATGCTGGGCTCAGACTCATGTAACACGGGATCATGACCTAAGCCTAATTAAGATGCCCAACTAACCGTGCCACCCAGGTGCCCCCTTTATCTCTTCTTCTAATCTGAATGATGAGCTTTCTGGATAAAGGATTCTTGGCTGCATATTTTTCCTGTTCATCACATTGAAGATTTCTTACCATTCCTTTATGGTCTGCCAAATTTCAGTAGATAGGTCTGCTACTATCCTTATGTGTCTACCTTTGTATGTTAAGGCGCATTTATCCCTAGCTGCTTTCAGAATTGTCTCTTTATCCTTATATTTTGCCAGTTTCACTATGATATGTCATGAAGAAAATTGATTCAAATTATGTCTGAAGGAAGTTCTCTGTGCCTCCTGGATCTCAATGCCTGTTTCCTTCCCCAGATTTGGGAGTTGTCTCAGCTACGCTTTGTTCAAGTATACCTCAACCCCTTTTTCTCTCTCTTCTTCTGGAATTCCTATGATACAGATATTGTTGTGTATGATTGAATCGCTTAGTTCTCTCATTCTCCCCCTCATGATCCTGGATTTTTTGTATCTTTTTCTCAGCTTCTTCTGTTTCCATAATTTTATCTTCTAATTCATGCATTCTCCCCTCTGCCTCTTCAATCCATGCTGTGCCATCTCCATTTTATTTTGCACCTCATTTATAGCATTTTTTAATTCATCGTGACTATGGTTTAGTCCCTTGATCTCCACAGCAATAGATTCTCTGCTGTCTTCTATGCTTTTTTCAAGCCCAGCGATTAATTTTATGGCTATTATTCTAAATTCTTGTTCAGTTATTATACTGCTTACATCTGTTTTGATCAATTGTTTAGCTGTCATTTCTTCCTGAAATTTCTTTTTAGGATAATTCTTCCATTTCATCATTTTGGATAGGTTTCTTTCCCGTACGAATTTTAAAAGTTTGTTATGTGCTCTGCACCTGCCAGCACAGCTATATCAAAGGGGGGTCATACACTGTTCAGGGACTGGCCCTTCAGGAGGTGTCTTTGGAGAGTGTTACTTTCTCTCTGTTGTAGTGACTTTGGTTATTTTATTTCCCTACACGTAGTTATGATTTTGACCCTCCACAAGGTGTGCTTTGATTTGTTCCTTGAAATAACCCTGGAAAAGAAAAACAGACAAACAGGAAACAAAAACATGCAAACACACAAACAAATAAAACAAACAAATAAATGAAAACAAAATGCAAAAAACTGAAAACAATCCAAAAGCAAAAAACCAGAAACACCAGCTACAAGTAAAGAACAGTGTGGATGTGGTGCTGATGAAAGAGCACATACACAGTGAGAAATAAGAAGGAAGGGGAAAAAGAAAAAAAAAATAAACATTGACCAGGCAGAGAGACTAAAAGTCTTAATCGAGAGAGAGAGAAAGGGAAATAAGGAAGGAGGTGGGGAAAAAGAAAGGAAGATAAAGTTACCCAGAAAAAATATATGGCTTGATTATTCCAGAGAGAGAAAGGAATGTAAAGAAGGATATGTAGAACATGTATCAAGATAATGGATTAAATATGTCTGTTTAAACAAACCAATAACCAGAGTTACCAGCCTAGAGGAGGGAAGAGATAAGAAGGATAAATGAAGGGAGAATATATATATATATATATATAACAAGAATTGTCCTAGAATTAATCCAGGCAATGCAGCAGTGCTGGTCTGGAGGATGGAGCCTTCTGATTCCACAGCGTCTATCCCACTGCAGTAGACATGCTGTTACTGCACAGAGGGACGTGGTTTGGTGTAGTCTGGTCCTGTCTCCACTGTGGGCTCCCCAGATCATTCCCTGAGGCCCCACCTTGGTGGTGATGGGGAGAAAGATGGAAAAACCCCAGTCTCTTCTTCATGACCCAGTATCCCAAATTATTCCTTTGGAGCAGTCTTCACTGTGCCTCGGGCACAGACAAGGCTGTGTGTTTCGCTCTATTGACTCCTATGCCCCAGTGCTTGGCTGGGATTTAAACTCCTGCTCCATGTACCCCTGGTACTGAATAAATTCTCCCAATATGTGGTCCTGGATGTTCTTGTCCTGTGCTGCAGCACTTCAGGGGAAGGGACCAGTTTCTCCTGCTGCGGATTGTGCCCCTGACCTACCACTGAGCCTGGGGCTGGCTCCCCTCTGCCCCAGGTGTGCAAACAGAGCAGCCTACCCCAGGCTGAAGAAAGCCCTGCAGTTAGTGATGGGATCCCTCTCGTCCCAGACTGAAGTTTTTTCCCTTGTCCAAATACAGTCCTACACTTCCCTAACCACTCTTTCTCTTCCTGTTGTCTCTCCGCAGAAGGGGATCCCTCCTCTCCATGCCTGCATGGCCTATTTTGCAATCACCCACCTATGGCCGGTCAAGTTGTCCTGGTTTCAAGGAATATTATCTATATTAGATAATAGAAAGAATAATAGAATAAGATCTATTTTTCAGAATGAGGATGTAAGATTTGATATAAAATTATGTTTTTATATCTCATATTTTCTGAGCATGTTATGGTAAAGTCTACTGTTATTTTGTTTCTGTCTATGTCTCTTTGCATTTCTTACAGTTTCTGTTTAATGCTGGTAGCTGTGTTACTTGGTGCATACAAATTCATAATTATTATATTGTCATTATGAATTATGGCCTTTAACACTAACAGGTGTCATTTTCTTTCTGTAGCCAACTTTTTCATCTTGTGTTCTATTTTTTCAGCTTTCATATACAGAACCTCTACAATGTCTTTCTTTCCATTAGCTTGAAATATGCTTGCCAATTATTTTATTTATGTTTGTTTGTTTATTGTTCCAATATAATTTCAAGCATATAGAAAAGATGTAGGAATAGTACCAGAAAGCACTTTTGGATCTTGATATTTTTGTATGAAATCTAAAATCTGTCACATGTTCTCTTCAATTCATGCTGAAGATGTGAGCTTTCAATCATATTACTTGTGATCTGTGTAGTTTTTGGAGGATGTGTGGAGAACTTTTGCTTTGGGTAGCCAAAATTACTTTGGCCACTGATAAGTTTCTAACGATATCCATTTTATAAATTAAAAAATAATAATAAATAAAGGCAGAAAACGGGGATTATATTTTTTATAATTTTATTTTTAAATTAATTGTTAAGTTTTCTAGCACTCATAACATGGAAAACATTGATTTAGTTTTAGTTACTTAAATAAATTTAGACCATGAGTACTACAGAAATCCATTTGGTAATTATTCTCATATTCTTAGAATGAATTAAAGGCAGAACGTCAATTTTGTTACCTTGGATTTCACAAAGAAAACAAACATCAAAGTCATGTACACAAGATCTATGATAACTCATTTTTGATCCAAACATAATGAAGAAAAATTGTTACTCAAAATGTACTTTATTTTCAATGGTACCTTCAATTATACTTTAAAGATACAACATTTCAATAACATATTTTAAATACTATCTTTAAAAGGTAGTTTCTTATAAGTTTATGTAGGTGAAGCATGTCAAAATATTTGCTTTTATAAAAATTGATGAAACATTTATCTTTAAATATGTCTAAGGTAATAATATTTAATAGATAATCCCTTTTGGAAAAATGTTACTAAATTTTTTTGTGAATTATATTCTGTAGATAAAAAAATTTGTAACTTTTTTTTTGAGTGAGTTTAAAGTGAATGTCCATTTGGTATTACACGTACTTAGTATAGTGATCAAGGAGATGAACAATAATATTCCTATAGTATATTACAAACTTTTAAAGTATAACCACCAAAATTTATAACAATAATATCACAATTATAATTAATTTTTGATATATTTATTTCTATCTCCCCAAATCAGTTTCACAGAGGTGATAGTTGACTTTGCCTTTGTCTATAAACATTTGATTTTTAATATTTTCCATTCACAATAGGCTAAAAATGTTTTAGAACATTGCTAAATTGTTCTCTGAAGCTTGTGACATCTAAGGAACACAATGGGCTGTCAGTAGATGTGGTCTGTCTTTGGAGGTAAGAATAAGATCTTCCTGTTTAGACATGAGTCTCTTCACCCTGAAGGCCTCTCTAGGACAGGACAGTGCCAGGTGTGTCACTGACTCAGTAAGTAGCTTTAATGAGTCAACAGGCCTCTCAATGGCAAAATTAGAATCAGTTAGTTAATAATAAGTACTGGTTATATATTTACTTCTGTCTTTTCTAGAGTCTATTTCAGGTAGCAGCAGAGACTTTAAAAAATTACTTTCTATGAAAATATTCATGCTTAAGATGGCAGCATAGGAGGATGCTGGGCTCACTGCATCCTGCTGATCGCTTAGATTCCACACACATCTGACTAAACCCAGAAAACCACAAGACTAGCAGAATGGACTCTCTGGAGCAAAGCATGGACAAGAGGTTCATGGAAGGGTGTAGGAAGGGCAGAGAGGTGGTGCATGCTACACAGACTGGCAGGAGGGAGTCGGGGTAGTGGAGGGGCAGCTCGCCCATCAAGGCAGAGCCCCTGAGTCTGGCTTGCAAAAACTGAGGGGCTGGACTCTGTGAGTTCTGACAGCCAGTGGGACTTAACATCTGGAATGTTAAAAGTCAACAAGTCTGCTCTCAGAGAGTGGGGAGGGTGAGAGGACACCGGAAGGGAGAGTTGTTGATCTAAGGGAGACAGAGCTCAGCTCAGAGGGGAACAAAGGCTCTGGCAACCACCATCTCCCTCTCCCATCCCCCAGCCAAAATTCCAAAGGGAACCAGTTCCCATCACCAAATTTGCTTGCACTTTGCAAACACCCAATGCTGTGCTTCTGTGTATCCATCCCTCCAATGGGTTTGCCTCTCTCCCGGTGCTGCAGGCCCCTCTCACAGGGGACCACCGACTGCAAAGTGAGCTAAGCTTGCCCCTCCTGCTCCTGTGCACCTTGCGGATCTACCCCAGCTAATACACCAGATCCCATTGAAGCAGCACCACAAGTCTGCCAGTGTGAAAATAGCCCAGACAGGGGACACACAACTCCACAGTGACTCTTGCCCCTGGGATAGGAGAAGATAAGGTACACACCAGTCTGACTGTCACCCCACTGGTGGGCTGGGAGCAGACATCCGGTCTGACTGTGGCCCCGACCACCAACACAAGTCACTACAGAGAGTACAGGGGAAGTGCCCTGCAGTTGGGAGCAACCCAGGGAATGCACAAATGATGAAATGGAAAGTCTCCTCAATAGAAATTCCAGGAAGTAGCGACAGCTAACTAAGTGATCAAAACGATTTAAGTAACATAATGGAAAAATAATTTAGAATAATAGTCATAAAACTAATTGCTGGCCTTGAAAAAACTATAGAGGACAGCATAGAATCTATTGCTACAGAGATCAAGGGACTAAGAAACAGTCTGGAGGAGCTAAAAAATGCTATAAATGAGGTTCAAAATAATATGGAGGCGACCACAGAATGAAGAGGCAGAGGAGAGAATAGGTGACTTAGAAGATAAAATGATGGAAAAAGAGGAAGCTGAGAAAAAGAGAGATAAAAAAATCCAGGAGTATGAGGGGAGAATTAGAGAATTAAGTGATGCAATCAAACAGAACAATATCCTTATAATAGGAATTCCAGAAGACGATGAGAGAGAAAAGGTGCTGAAGGTATACTTGAACAAATCATAGCTGAGAAATTCCCTGATCTGGGGAAGGAAAAAGGCATTGAATTCCAAGAGGCACAGAGAACTCCCTTCAGACATAAGTTGAATTGATCTTCTGCATGGCATATCACAGTGAAACTGGCAAAATACAAGGATAAAGAGGAAATTCTGAAAGCAGCTAGGGATAAATAGGCTCTAACCTAAAAAGAGAGCCCCATAAGAGTAGTGGCAGACCTATTTACTGAAACTTGGCAGGCCAGAAAGGAATGGCAGGAAAACCTCAATGTGATGAACAGAAAAAGTATGCTGCCGAGAATCCTTTATCCAGCAAGTCTGTCTTTTAGAATAGAAGGAGAGAGAAAGGTATTCCCAAAGAAAAACTGAAGGAATTCATCAGCGCCAAACCAGCCCTACAAGAGATCCTAATGGGGATTCTGTGAGTGAAATGTTGCAAGGATCATAAAGTACCAGAGACATCACTACAACCATGAAACCTACTCACATCACAATGATTCTAAACTCATATCTTTCAATAATAACACTGAATGTAAAAGAACTAAATGCTCCAATCAAAATACATAAGGTATCAGAATGGATAAAAAACTAAGACCCATCTATTTGCTGTCTACAAGAGACTGATTTTAAACCTGAAGACACCTTCAGATTGAAAGTGAGGGGATGGAGAACTATCTATCATGCTACTGGAAGTCAAAAGAAAGCTGGAGTAGCCATACTTTTATCAGACAAACTAGACTTTAAATTAAAGGTTGTAACAAGAAGTGAAGAAGGGAATTATATAATAATCACAGGGTTTATCCATCAGGAAGAGCTAACAATTATAAATGTCTATGCACCAAATACGAGAGCCCCTAAATATATAAAACAATTACTCACAAACATAAGCAACCTTATTGATAAGAATGTGGTAATTGCAGGGGACTTTAGTACTCTACTTACAGCAATGGATAGATCATCTAGACACAGGATCAATAAGGAAACAGGGGCCCTGAATGATACATTGGATCAGATGGACGTGACAGATATATTTATAACTCTGCATCCCAAAGCAACAGAACATACTTCTCGAGTACGCATGGAATATTCTCCAAGATAGATCACATGCTGACTGGGTCACAAAACAGCCCTTCATAAGTATAAAAGAATTGAGATCATACCATGCACACTTTCAGACCACAATGCTATGAAACTTGAAATCAACCACAGGAAAAAGTCTGGAAAACCTCCAAAAGCATGGAGGTTAAAGAACATCCTACTAAAGACGAATGAGTCAACCAGACAATTAGAGAAGACATTTAAAAATATTTGGAAACAAATGAAAATGAAAATACAACAACCCAAACGCTTTGGGATGCAGCAAAGGCAGTCCTGAGAGGACTGATGCATTGCAATCAGGCCTATCTCAAGAAACAAGAAAAATCCCAAATACAAAATCTAACAGCATACCTAAAGGAAATAGAAGCAGAACAGCAAAGACACCCCAAACCCACAGCAGAAGAAAAATAACAAGGATCAGAACAGAAATAACAATATAGAATCTTAAAAAACAGTAGAGCAGATCAATGAAACCAAGAGTTGGTTTTTTGAAAAAATAAACAAAATTGATAAACCTCTAGCCAGGCTTCTTAAAAGGAAAAGGGAGATGACCCAAATTAGATAAAATCATGAATGAAAATGGAATTATTACAACCAATCCCTCAGAAATACAAGAAATTGTCAAGGAATACTATGACAAATTATATGCCAAAAACCTGGAAGAAATGGACAAATTCCTAAGCACCCACCCATTTCCAAAGCTCAAACAGGAAGAAATAAAAAACTTGAACAGACCCATAACCAGTGAAGAAATTGAATCAGTTATCAAAATCTTCCAACAAATAAGAGTCCATGACCAGATGGCTTTCCTGGGGAAATTCTACCAGACATTTAAAGCAGAGATAATACTGATCCTTCTCAAGCTGTTCCAAAAGATAGAAAGGGAAGGAAAACTTCCAGACTCATTCTATGAAGTCAGCATTACTTTGATTCCTAAACCAGACAGAGACCCAGCAATAGAAGAGACTACAGTCCAATATCCCTGATGAATATGGATGCAAAAATTCTCAACAAGACACTAGCAAATCGAATTCAACAACATATAAAAAGAATTATTTACCATGATCAAATGCGATTCATCCCTGGGCTGCAGGGCTGGTTAAATATTAGCAAATCAATCAATGTGATACATCACATTATATAAGAAAAGAAAAGAACCATATGATCCTGTCAATCGATGCAGAAAAAGCATTTGACAAAATTCAGCATCATTTCTTAATAAAAACCCTCGAGAATGTCGAGATAGAAAGAACATACTTAAACATCACAAAAGCCATTTATGAAAATCCCACAGCTAATATGATCCTCAACAGGCGAAAACTTAGAGGTTTCCACCTGAGTCAGGAACACGACAGGGATGTCCACTCTCACTGCTGTTGTTTAACATAGTGTTGGAAGTTCTAGTGTCAGCAATCAGATAACAAAAGGAAATCAATTGCATCAAAATTGGCAAAGATGAAGTTAAGCTTTCCCTTTTTGCAGATGACATGGTATTATACATGGAATCCCTCATAGACTCCACCAAAAGTCTACTAGAACTGATACATGAATTCAGCAAAGTCACAGGATACAAAATTAATGTACAGAAATCATTGCATTTTTAATACACCAATAATGAATCAACAGAATGACAAAAAAAGAAACTGATCTCATTCACAATTGCACCAAGAATCATAAATTCCTCGGAATAAACCTAACCAAAGATGTAAAAACCTGTATGCTGAAAACTATAGAGAGCTTATGAAGGAAATTCAACAAGATATAAACAAATGGAAAAACATTGTGTGCTCATGGATTGGAAAAATAAATATTGTTAGAATGTCCATACTACACAAAGCAACCTACACATTCAATGCAATCCCAATCAAAATTGCACCAGCATTCTTCTCGAAGCTAGAACAAACGATCCTAAAATTTCTATGGAACCACAAAAGACCCCAAATAGCCAAAGTAATTTTGAAGAAGACCAAAGTGGGAGGCATCACAATCCCAGACTTTAGCCTCTACTGCAAAGCTGTAATAATCAAGACAGCATGGTATTGACACAAAAACAGACACAAAGGCCAATGGAATAGAATAGAGACTCCAGAATTGGACCCACAATGTATGGCCAACTAATTTTTGACAAAGCAGGAAAGAATATCCAATGGAAAAAAGACAGTCTCTTAACAAATGGTGCTGGGAGAACTGGACAGCAACATGCAGAAGGATGAAACTAGACCACTTTCTTACACCATTCACAAAAATAAACTCAAAATGGATAACGGAATTGAATGTGAGACAGGAAACCATCAAAACCTTAGAGGAGAAAGCAGGAAAAAACCTCTCTGACCTCACCCACAGCAATTTCTTACTTGATACATCTCCAAAGGCAAGAGAATATAAAGCAAAAATGAACTATTGAGACCTCATGGAGATAAAAAGCTTCTGCATAGCAAAGGAAACAATCAACAAAACTAAAAGGCAACCGACAGAATGGGAAAAGATATTTGCAAATGACATATCAGACAGAGGGCTAGTATCCAAAATCTATAAAGAACTCACCAAACTCCACACCCGAAAAACAAATTATCCAGTGAAGAAATGGGCAGAAGATATGAATAGACCCTTCTCAAAAGAAGACATCCAGATTGTCAACAGGCACATGAAAAGATGCTCAATGTTGTTCCTCATCAGGGAAATACAAATCAAAACCATACTCTGATACCATCTCATGCCAGTTAGAGTGGCTGAAAATAAATCAGGAGACTATAGATGCTGGAGAGGATGTGGAGAAATGGGGAAACCTCTTACGCTGTTGGTGGGAATGCAAACTGGTGCAGCCACTCTGGAAAACTGTGGAGGTTCCTCAAAAAATTAAAAATAGATCTACCCTATGACCCAGCAATAGCACTGCTAGGAATTTACTCAAGGGATACAGGTGTGCTGATGCATAGGGGCACTTGTATCCCAATGTCTATAGCAGCACTTTCAACATTAGCCAAATTATGGAAAGAGCCTAAATGTCCATCAACTGATGAATGGATAAAGAAATTGTGGTCTATATACACAACGGAATACTACGTGGTAATGAGAAAGAATGAAATATGACCTTTTGTAGCAACATGGATGGAACTGAAGAGTGTTATGCTAAGTGAAATAAGTCATACAGAGAAGGATAGATACCATATGTTTTCAATCTTATGTGGATCCTGAAAAACTTAACAGAACAGAGGGAGTGGAAGGGAAAAAAAAAGTTAGAGAGGGAGGGAGCCAAACCATAAGTGACTCTTATAAACTGAGAACAATCTGAGGGTTGATGTGGGGTGGGAGGGAGGGGAGGGTGGGTGATGGGTACTGAGTAGGGAACTTGTTG
The DNA here is from genome assembly GCF_014898765.1 of Herpailurus yagouaroundi. Classification (NCBI taxonomy): domain Eukaryota; kingdom Metazoa; phylum Chordata; class Mammalia; order Carnivora; family Felidae; genus Herpailurus; species Herpailurus yagouaroundi. The sequence continues at coordinate 27,286,167 of NW_024412416.1, read as the reverse complement.
GGATGAGCACTGGGTGTTGTATGGAAACAAATTTGACAATAAATTTCATATTAAAAAAACAAAAAGAATAAAAAGAAAAATAAAAAAAGAAAATATTCATGGTTATTTACAATGAGGCATCACCAAATAAAAACTGGTATTAATTTTTATTCACCACAATGACAAAGATTAAATATCATTGGCATAATCCAGTATTGACAATGGTGTGAAGAAATTTTAATACTTATTGATAGATTGTGAATTTGTCTAATATTTATGTAAAATATGTTTCAAAATATAAAAGTTTAACATATTGTGTCAGTCAGCAAATATCTTATGGAAAAAATTGATGAAAAAATAATTAAGCAAGATGTTAACCGAGGCATTGTAATAGTGACTAGTGTGAAACAATAATATTCAGCATTAAGAGGTTTCTTTCAGGTTGTACCTACATTGGAATACTATGTAGACATTAAAAAGATTGTTAAGGACTTACAACAATTAGTTGACTCCAAAAAGATGTTAGTAATATGTTGTTTAGCTTAAAAAAAGGGTAGGTCTTACAACAGCAGACATAATAAGATGCTATTAATGTAAAACTGTTTCAACACCATATGTGTTGACATGAAGATATTCTCTCAAGGAATAGAGCGTATTCTTATAAAATCACTTTTAAATAGATACATAAATAGGTCTTTACTTAGAGATTTTAATACAGTTGGTTTTATGAAGAGGCATGTGGAATATGGTAGAATCAAGAAGAACATCCTCAAATATTATCTTATTTAGGATGGTACTGTGGTCTCACTATATATTTTTTAAAGACAGAAAATATCATCAGAGATGTTAAGATACCCCTTACTCTTTACAATAGAATTTTAATAGAAGTTTGAAGTTAAGGTTAATAGACTTTCTATATTTGATTATTTTATCATTTTTTGAAGTACATGTTTGTTCTTAAAAATGTTAAAAGGAAAATTTTCTTAAGATAGCGAAATAATGATGACAACCATTCACTTTAGAAATCTCATGTTGAAGGGCACGTGGGTGGCTTAATTGTTAAACATCTGACTCTTGATCTCAGCTCAGGTCTTGATCTCAGGGTTGTGAGTTCAAGGCCCACGTTGGGCTCCATGCTGTGTGTGAACCTTATTTAAGAAAAATAAATAAAAATAAAAACTAGAAATCTCAGGTTGGATCATTGTACGCTAATTTGTGTTTCACAGAACAAAAGGAGTTCAATGGACACATTACTTAGGAAAATGGTGTATTAACCAAATACAAATATTTCCTGTTTCAGACAACTTGTACATGCTTGTAAATGCTCATTAGCATTGCAAATCTCCAAGGGGGGGCATACTTTGGAGGGTTTCCCAAACTTGTTGGACTATGCTTTCTTCTCTTTTTAGGAGGCTGTTGAAAACAATGTTCTGAAAAAAAAAATCAAGTCGTGAAACATTGTTAAGCAATGTGTAGCATGTATTATTGAACAATCCTTATAAGCAGGTTCTTAAAGATTTATGTATATCTGAGTTTTTCAGTCTTAACACTGCCACTATTTTGGATCTGGTATTTCTTTGTGGTGGGGGCTGTCATGTGTGTTGTGAGATGTTTAATAGCATCCCTGACCTTTACCCAGTAGTGTGCTCCCAGTTGGGACAAACAGAAATGTCTCATGTTAGTCCCATGATACTAATTCTTGTTCCATCTGAATGCAGCTTTTTAGTTAGTTCTGGAAATTCTTACCAATTTCAGTTTTATGAATTTAAAGATATCAAAAAGCTGTAATTGCTAAAAAAAAAGTCATTTTTATGAATCTCCTTGAAGATGAAACTCATTTTGCAAATGACAAAAGACTATAATACAATTAACAAAGCAATTCATTATTTCTGTGACACAACACTTCAATAATCAGAATGTTAAGTGATATCCTTATATAAAACATATTAAAAATTTAGGGATTGCATATAAACTCTAGAATAATTATAGCACTTACCCAAACATAAGCCAAAATTTATTATTTATTTCATGGTGCCTCCAGAGTAATTTAACATGCCAAATTAAAAGGCCTAATTAGTCAAAAAGACTTTATTTACAATTTGAATCCAAGGGAAATTAAAAAAAATTTTTTTTAAAGCTTAGAAAATTTTAAAATTTTTTTTCAACGTTTTTTATTTATTTTTGGGACAGAGAGAGACAGAGCATGAACGGGGGGAGGGGCAGAGAGAGAGGGAGACACAGAATCAGAAACAGGCTCCAGGCTCCGAGCCATCAGCCCAGAGCCTGACGCGGGGCTCGAACTCACGGACCGCGAGATCGTGACCAGGCTGAAGTCGGACGCTTAACCGACTGCGCCACCCAGGCACCCCTAAAGCTTAGAAAATTTTAAAAGCACATGCCAGAATAGGATTACAGGTCATTACAAAACTTAAAACTTATTTATTTAACCAAGTTGACAGTAAGAAATTCTAAATGCAAGAGGCGCCTGGGTGGGTCAGTCTGTTGAGCGTCTGACTTCAGCTCAGGTCATGATCTCACAGCTTATGAGTTCGAGCCCCGCGTTGGACTCTGTGCTGCCAGCTTGGAGCCTGGAGCCTGCTTCAGATTCTGTGCTTCCCTGTCTCTCTGCCCCAACCCACTCACATTCTGTCTCTGTCTCTTTCAAAAATAAATAAATATTAAAAAAAATTAAAAAAAAAAAGAAATTCCAAATGCAAATATATAGGGTTATATGATTGTTAGCAAAACTTAGATCTTTAATATTGAGAAGTTTTAACTAAGTAATCAAAGACCTGATAAAAGCAAAACACAGAAACTGTTTCTTTTCACACACCAAACAGAAAAAAAAAATGTTTACTTTTTTTTAATAAAGAGTAGACCGACAATCCAAGAAAACATTTTTTAATAGAAAGGAAAGCATAATTTCAATCTTACGCTGGTATATTTTTAAAATCCATTCATTTCAACTTTAGTACTGACCACATAAAAAATTCCTTTCCAAAGATTTCCCTTAATAAACCTTCTACAACATTTTTAATTAAAAAAGTTTTTTTAAATATTTATTTATGTTTGAGACAGAGAGAGAGAGAGAGAGAGACAGAACGTGAATGAGGGAGTGTCAGAGAGAGAGACAGAATCCAAAGCAGGCTCTAGGCTCTGAGCTGTTAGCACAGAGCCTGAAGCGGGGCTGAAGCCACAAACCACGTGATCATGACCTGATTCCCAAGTCAAACGCTTAACCGACTGAGCCACTCATGCACCCTTACAACAATTTTTAAATTCAGAGTTGCTTCCCTTATTTCTATCAGCTTTAATTTTTTTTAACATTTATTTATTATTGACAGAGAGAGACAGAACATGAGCGTGGGAGGGGCACAGAGAGAAGGAGCCACAGAATCTGAAGCAGGCTCCAGGCTCTGACCTGTTAACACAGAGCCTTACACAGGGCTCGAACTCACCAACTGCGAGATCATGACCTGAGAGGAAGCCAGACACTTAACTGACTGAGCCACCCAGACGCCCTTTCCATCAGTCTTAATTACATTTAGCAGAAGAGTTTTAATGCTTAGAAACCTTAGTCTCCAATGAAGACAAAGTAGTAACTAATTATGAACTGTTTGATCAGAATTCTTTAGATCTGAAATTTATAAATACACTTCACAATATGTTTTAAAAACATATTTTTTCATAGTACAATCTTTTAATAAGGCACAGGCATGTTTTTCAACAGATTTAAATATCCTTAGTTTTCTGCAATAAAAAGTCAAAGGCATCAGCCCTCCATCCTAGTTGGAAAAGGCCAGATGAATTCAATCCAGTTTATTATCAAGGCAAAACTTTAAAGTTCCAGGCTGCCAAAGACTTTGAAAGCTATCTTAACAATTACCCATGAAAACTTTGAGACAAAATTAACCATAATTTTAAATCTTTTTTTTTTCTGAGAGATAACAGAGCTTATTTGACCCTCAGCAAACCTAGGTAGAATGAAAGCTTCATATTTAATCCTGAAAACTCTAAACACATGTCTATCTTAATTAAACCAACAAACTTAAGTTAGTTTAACCACTAAATATGCTCTATACGTTTACACTTAAAAGTTAATCAATTTGTTCCCCATTGTCAATTTTTACTTGGGATACTGGTGGCAAAATCTGAATTTTGTAAGTCCAATGTGGTGCTCTTTGCTGCTGGACAGCAAGGGTAGAAGGAGGAGCCAATGGTGCTGGAGGCACCAAGGATGGTATAGGAACCAGCTATGCGGGCCACAACCAAGGTGGTGCAGAAAGAGGATGGAGAGGGGAAGACAGAAGAAGCAAGGTGCCCTCAGGAAAGCTGGAGGTGGATAAAAGTCAAGAAGGTAGAGAAAGAGGTCACTTGGTCCTAAACCTCGTCCCCTTGGACAGATGAAAAGCCACGTTTTCTTTTCACTAATGTGGAAATAGGCTGTCCATGTCAGGCTGGAGAGAACATAGGGAACTTCTCTGCAACAAAAGGAGTTTCAGCAGCTGCTTGGGAATATACCTTAAAGCACCCATCTTGAGGTAGACTTACCAAAGAAGGCAATTGGCTCCAAATATCATAGCCGTTAACTCAGGAAATGAATGAGGGAGAAGCCTTTCCCCCCAATACCACTAGAGTAACCTGAGTCTATTTGAAGGAATAGTGAGAGAGTCAGTGTCCCCTTCATTAGGGATGGCCTGTGCTTCCTCCAGCAACCTGGTTTATTCAGAGGAGGCCTGTTTAGACAATTATTATCCAATATATCAGGAGGGAGTTTACTAGCCAAACACATTCTGCAAGAGGCCTTAAGTTGGGGTGCTGATTTAGGATCAGGCAGGATGGGACATAGGATATCTCTATTTGCTCTGTTTCCTGAAGAACAGATCTAACTGGCAGATCCTGTTGAAGTTAATGTCTCATTAATAGGCCATTTTCCCTCATCTCCTAAGGAGTATTGAAGCCATGCAATGTTAGAGAACATCAGTCATTTCTTAAATTTTGTAATCTGAATAGTTTCCAGTGGGTTAAAAGACATCCCAAGGGAGAATCCTTGGGGACTGAAAAAGAAGATCCCATGCTAGAGAAGGTCTGTTACCAAAAATCCCCCTTGACTCCCAGGTGGAATCCCACATAGGATATGTAAGAGGTTCCTGGTGTCAAAGTGACAGGAGGCATCTCTCAAATGAAATTGCTATTGATCACTGTCACACCACAAAGGCCCTGTGGAAAGAGTGCTAGCAGGAAAGAACATCCAATGGAAAAAAGACAGTCTCTTTAACAAATGGTGCTGGGAGAACTGGACAGCAACATGCAGAAGGATGAAACTAGACCACTTTCTTACACCATTCACAAAAACAAACTCAAAATGGATAAAGGAACTGAATGTGAGACAGAAAACCATCAAAACCCTAGAGGAGAAAGCAGGAAAAGACCTCTTTGACCTCAGTCATAGCAATTTCTTACTTGACACACCCCTAAAAGCAAGGGAATTAAAAGCAAAAATGAACTACTGGGACCTTATGAAGATAAAAAGCTTCTGCACAGCAAAAGAAACAACCAACAAAACTAAAAGGCAACCAACAGAATGGGAAAAGATATTTGCAAATGACATATCAGACAAAGGGCTAGTATCCAAAATCTATAAAGAGCTCACCAAACTCCACACCCAAAAAACAAATAATCCAGTGAAGAAATGGGCAGAAAACATGAATAGACACTTCTCTAAAGAAGACATCCGGATGGCCAACAGGCACATGAAAAGATGTTCAACGTCGCTCCTCATCAGGGAAATACAAATCAAAACCACACTCAGATATCACCTCACGCCAGTCAGAGTGGCCAAAATGAACAAATCAGGAGACTATAGATGCTGGAGAGGATGTGGCGAAATGGGAACCCTCTTGCACTGTTGGTGGGAATGCAAACTGGTGCAGCCGCTCTAGAAAACAGTGTGGAGCTTCCTCAAAAAATTAAAAATAGATCTCCCCTATGACCCAGCAATAGCACTGCTAAGAATTTACCCAAGGGATACAGGAGTACTGATGCATAGGGGCACTTGTACCCCAATGTTTATAGCAGCACTCTCAACAATAGCCAAATTATGGAAAAAGCCTAAATGTCCATCAACTGATGAATGGATAAAGAAATTGTGGCTTATATACACAATGGAGTACTACGTGGCAATGAGAAAGAATGAAATATGGCCCTTTGTAGCAACGTGGATGGAACTGGAGAGTGTGATGCTAAGTGAAATAAGCCATACAGAGAAAGACAGATACCATATGTTTTCACTCTTATGTGGATCCTGAGAAACTTAACAGGAACCCATGGGGGAGGGGAAGGAAAAAAAAAAAGAAAAAAAAGAGGTTAGAGTGGGAGAGAGAGCCAAAGAATAAGAGACTCTTAAAAACTGAGAACAAACTGAGGGTTGATGGGGGATGGGAGGGAGGGGAGGGTGGGTGATGGGTATTGAGGAGGGCACCTTTTCGGATGAGCACTGGGTGTTGTATGGAAACCAATTTGACAATAAATTTCATATATTGAAAAAAAATAATAATTTCAAAAAAAAAAAAAAAGAAAAGAGGTAGGTCCTCCAGCTTCCCCCAAGAAGAGTATTTTGAGGAATGTGTGCATAGTTGAAAAATTGCTTTCATCATTGAAATAAAATATATTTATGTTCAGAATTAAGTAAAATGACCTATTGTTTTTCTGACATAAAATGAAACCATAAAGTGAGCATACTGTCAATGGGAATAGAAAGAAGGAGAGAAAATGATCCAGTAGAAACTCTCTCAGAAACCTTAGGGAAGCATATAATTTTTAATGTTTATAATAGAGAATCTGAATTTTGAAAAGTATTTTAAATTACACTTCCAAGAAAATGGAGTACATATTCTTTTCTCTATTCCTACTGCTAAGTACAACAAATGCTAAAAAGACTCTGAAATGTAAAGAGAAGAAAACAGACCTGCCAGAGATCTCAGAACTTAAGGAACATGGTGGTGAGTTCTCTCGGTTTTCCTTTGACCTCATATATCCCAGACTGTGTCCTGGAGAAGCCAGAAACACAAAATTACCAATGAGCACAGACTAAAAAAGTCTCCAGGCTCAAGGACCATGGAAAGGGCAAACTAGTAAGACCGAAAATATTTAGATAATAAATATTAGACTCCTGCCAAACACCACAGATCAACTATGGCCCTACCCCAACCCTGTCAGCAAAGGCCTTATGGCTACCTTGCATTTTCACCTTCAGAGGCTGTGCTAGGGCACCCTATGTGGGAAGACCGGGCATTCCTCCTCTGGCAGCTGGAAATGATCCCCTCCATCCCAGACATACAGCACAAGCGACGATCATGTGGGAGCCACAATTACCCTGCCAGGCAGTAGGGAAGGATTCTAATGACATAAGTGTTACATCTTTTATTATGTCCCTTTCAAAACGCCTTTCCGAAATTCCCTGAGGCTCTGTTAATTTTTCTTCTATTCATGTTATGTTCACATTGGGCAGTTCTATTGTTTTATCTTCAAATCCATTGATCCTTTTCTGTCTCCTCCATTCTGCTCTTGAAGTCATTCATCAAGCTTCTTACTTTGGCTATTGTGTTTTTCAGTTCTAAAATTTCCATTTTGTTCCTCTTCATAACTTTTATTTCTTGCTTACACTTTCAATTTTTTTTCATTTGTTTTAAGCATATTTATAATTGGTCATTAAAAATTTTATGTTTCTGTCTTTTTTATTTGTCAGATAATTCTAATATATCTGTCATTTCAGTGTTGGCATCTATGGACTATTTTTGTCACTAAATGTGAGATTTTCCTGGTTGTTGGTATGATGAATGATTTTTTTATTGAAAGCTAGACATCTTTTTATTATGCTATGAGACTATGGAGTCCCGTCCCACATACTCTGATTCAGTACCTCTAGGATGGGTCTTGGAAATCAGTATTTAAAAAGTATCTCGGATACTGATGCTCAGTCAGATTTGGAACCATGACCATGATGCTCTTAGGACCTTTCCATATCTGTGTCAATAAGGTATGGGATATAGTGTCTGCCAGATGTTGCAAATGACCATTTTATTTATAACATCCTCTCTAGAATGGGAATGAAATTTGACATTATTTGTATCCCTTAGAAGGGGTTGAGTTTATCCTGGATAAGTCCTTGTACTCTCTTTGGATCTCTCTGCTGTCACCTTTGCTGATTCCAGTTGGCATGTGGTGGGTAGGATGAAGGGCAGATGAACAACAAGAGGAATGATCACTGTTCATTTATATGCACACATTAGTAGCATTCATTCTGTACATGCATTAAAAAATTGTTGTGCAAAGGGAAAAAACTGTGGGGTCTTTTTGTTGTTTCCATTCTGATTCTTGGAGGAGAGTCGTATGGTCATAGATCACAAAACTTTTGTCCAGAGTCTAATTTCAGAGCTCTGGCTCTGAAAAATAGTTTCCAGCCCTCTTGTCAAATCCTTACCTAAACCTCCTACTTCTGTGTCATTATAAACAGGTGTAATGAAACATGCTATGAGGGTTAATTGTGGTTTTTCAAAGTTGAACACAAAGCAGTGGTGGTGGGGGAAGGAGTTGCTGCCTGTCAGTTCACATTTAAAATAATAATATTTTCTTTTTATTCCACTCATTGTCTGGGCTCAAAGCTAAAAACTCCTTTTCTGAACCAGAGAAACCTGCTTCTTAGGAGGATTTGAAATACTTCCTGGCATTAATATGTGCTACTATTATGCAAAATATTTCTTTCTGAACCTAATATAAAACATTTTTTAAAAGGCAGATATACCTGGAATTCAAAACAGAAATGGTAGTTTTATATTAAAAAATTAACATCATAATATTTTACATACACTCTTTGTGACTGTAGTTTACAAGTTTACTCGGCTTTTTAATGTTTATTTATTCTTCTATATAATTTTAGTGTGTTTTCAGTTTCTCAAAAAATCCAGTCAGAATTTTTGTTAGTATTACATTAAACTTATACAATAAGTTGAGGGAGAAATAATATTTTTATGCCATTCAGTAAATCTGAGGACTTGATTGTCCCCAGGTTCATCATTATGCCTGATGAACCTGGGGACAATCAATGAGTATGATGAGTCTTATGAAAACAGAAAACACTTTCCCTAAATGTGCAGGTTTACATTAGAAAGCCTATAGTTCAGTTCTTTCAATAAAGACTTAGCTTCATTTTTTTTTAAAAGTAAGCTTCACACCCAGTACAGAGACCAACATGAGACTTAAACTCATAACACTGAGATCAGGGCCTGAGCTGATGTGGAGTCCCATGCTTAACCGACTGAGTCACCCAGGTACTCTGTAGACTTAGAGCTTCTTAAAACACAAAGCAATGCACATCCTTAGTATTGATGAATCTTCCACCTATTTCAGGACACCCCAGCTGGACACATATTGCTGTGCCAGGCTCAGGGCAGGCACAGTCCCACAGGCACAGGGCTCAGGGAAGGCACAGGGCAGACCCACAGAATGTGGGTCCTTATGGCTTTGGGGAGCTTGCCAGTCATTTTCACTCCAATTACACTGAGTGTAACAGATTCATTACGTGGCTCAGGGAGCCCAGTCATTTGAGAAAGGTGAATAAATATCTCTTTTCAACCCAAGTCAGAGAATGGCATAACTAATGTCATGAACAGCTAGTAAACACCCATTGTTCCAGGAAACATGGACAATATACAACATCACAATCATGTGAGAAACAGCTGACATTTATCGAGTTTGCCTGGTCCTATGTTAAGTGTTTTAGCATTTATCCATCCCAAGAGACCTGCATGGTGGGTATCATTATATTCTCAAGTGACCAATAAGAGAGCTGGGACAAGAGAATTGACATGAGTTTTCAAAAGTCACTCAACCAGTAATGATGGAACTAGAGTTTGAACTTAGAAAATTTGGCTTTAGAAACCCATCTTACCCACTCACTTTAGCCACTCAGGCTTCAATTTCCCAGGATGGACATGACATATAGGTGGACAACTGACCAATAATAGAGATCAGTATATGCACCAAGTGCCAAACAAGTGGTTCATTCTTTGAGTATGAAGAATGACAGCGGTTGAGATGACCCAAGAAACCTTCAGCATTATATGCACTCACAGGTTCCTTGAACCCAGCAAATTTGGAGATATTTGTCTGCATGGAGATGACTTTAAAAAATGTTTATTTGTTTCTGAGAGAGAGAGAGGGTGTGTACGTGTGCAAGAAAGGGAGAGGCAGAGAACAAGGGAGAGAGAATCCCAAGCAGACTTAGCAAAGAGCCTGACATGGGTCTCGAACTCAACAACCATGAAATCATAACCTGAGCTGAAACCAAGAGTTGGATGCTTAACTGACTGAGCCATCCAGGTGGCCCAAGATGGCTTTGTATATGGTTGGCATAGGGTGATGTGGACTCAGTGCTGATAACATACTTGGTTAGTTTTAGAAATAATCTGACTTTTACCTTCTTACCAACTCCTTTGGATATTCTCACCCTTTGCCTTGCAACACGAAAGAGGGTGGGGATGGCTCATTTACCAAATGATGCATTAGCACTGGGGACAAGACAGCACAGGTAGTGTTATTCTTACCAACATAGGATGAGGAGTCAGAGATCTCAGCCCAGTACTACCTCTGCCATGGTCAACCACAAACTGAATGAAGACCTAGGTTTGAAACAGCCCATGTCTAAAACCCTGGCAATTCTATGATATGTTTTGGGAGGTTTATCTGTCTTTGTACTTACCAAAGGATGAAAAATGTGTTAGGCAATTTTTAACAACTAAAACCATGGTAGCTTGTTCATACGTTCTTCTTTGAAGGAATTTGGATAAATCCCTTTTATTATCTCTGTAAGAAACAATAAAATGTCAGGCTTTTAGGGCATTTGGTCAGGGTCAAATAATGACAGAATTCTTCTTTCTTCCACCCCTTCTCAGGAGGTACCTAGTGAGGACAAAGGCAGAGAGAATGGGCAGATGCAAGGCCCAGGCATGAGCATAGGTGGGTAGAATGTGCCAGCTCTGTACCTGGAAAGTTCAAACCTACCCAACCTTAAGCCCAGATGCAAATTTCAGTTCTAAATCCTCTGGTGTAAAGAAAGCCCCAGAAAAGAATTCCATAGGGATGGAGGGTACACAAGTGACCTCCACCAGCCTCCCACGAGACATCATCCAAGAGAAGGAGATGCCTGGGCTGCTTGGGAAATGATGGGCCAGCCACATGACTCCTTCAGTAGGAAGTGAAGAGGGCCTTGCACTGGAGTTGGGTCCTCCCGATGCCTACATCTCCGCATGGAAGAGAGAATCCAATATGGTAGCACCCATGCTCTGGCCGGGTCCGGGTCAGCAACTCCCCAAATCAGCACTGCATGGGTGAAGTACCATTCTCCAGCCTCCTCCAAAAGTAATCATCTTCCCATGCATAAGAGGTGAGGGGGAAAGGATGGGAACCTGAGCACTATGTGGAATCCAACGCACCACCCATCCTCTTTCTTTTACGCTAAAGCTCTCATCTTGGACCATTTTTCTGCCATGGTGTATGGCCTCTTCCTGAAGAACATGCATGTAAAATGGGAATTCTGCAAAGGGAAAAGTATTTTTGTGAAGCTGCTGATGAGTGATACACTTTGAAATAAGGGTCATGGGATCAGAACTTCCTCCT